>NC_060141.1:488517969-488818424 GCF_021461385.2 Schistocerca piceifrons
TCTAGTAGTAATAAGTGTGTTGGTCAGGATTATTGGAATGGCTAGTTAATTTCGTAAATTTATTCCCAGTTTTGCACAATCTGCAGCTTCCCTTAATAATTTGCGCAGGTAGGGAGAGAGCTTTGTATGGAGGGAAAGTTAGCAGTGTGCGTGTGAGGCTATGAAGATCCCTATCGCTAATCCTCCGGTGTTGGCTGCGCCTGATTTCGTCAAGAGGTTTATTGTCCAGACTGATGCTTCGAAGGCTAGGGTCGCCGCGGTTCTTCTCCAGGAGAGTCTGGATGAAAGACGTCCTTTAGCTTTTGCCTGGAGGAGACTGATGGGTTCCTAACTTAGATATTTGCTGTATGAGTGTGAGTGCCTAACCTTTTCTTTCGCTCTTGAAATTTTATCTTCAACATAGAGAATTTAGAAACCGACAATCAAGCTTTGAGTTGAGTTTTGGCTAGAAGCAGGAAAACTGGTAGGACTGCGAGATAGACTGTCCGCATATCAGCCTCCTGTTTCAAGATATGCCACATTAAAGGCTCCGACAACCAGGTGGGAAGATGCGCTTAGTCGCACGGTTGAAGAGGAGGATCCAGGAACCGAACGTGAAACTGGGGACCCTCATGATATTGTGTGTGGCGTGTTAGCCGAAGTACCGCAATTGTTTGGCAGTCTTAACGTCAGACAGGACTCACTGGAAGGCAATTGTTGTCTTGACAGTGTGTTCCTAAGTATTTGTTAAAGGACTGGACTTTGTGTAAAAAAGTAGGTGAATTCGATAAGCCAAGGATTTGTCTCCCTATTGAGTTAGTTCCCTCCCGCTTTAATCATTTCCGTAATTCTGTGGTGGGTGGGCATTTAGGTCTTTACAAAACCTTGGCGAAGGCACATACCCACCTCACGCGGCCTTCGTTGTAGGATATTCGCCATTCGGTTAATGAGTGAAAGTAAACTGAACACCCGCCCAACAAGTTGCTGCAGCCTATGTTTAACTCTTTATCGATTTTGTAGAACCCCTTCCCTGTACTAAGAGGTGCAACCCTTAATCGTAGAACTCGGTGGTCACGAGACAGTAAATTTCAGAGGGATTGATTTCATTATGGGCGCTACAGACTGGTTTTCCAGATTAAGTTGTGTAAGTTTTCTGTGGATTACAGTAAGACTGATTAAGCACGCCATTTGCTCAACAACACATCACAAAATAAATTTGGATAACACAAATATATATTTTAAAGAACGTTACACTTTGTGACAGCCCTGACAAGTAGTTCGCTTTGTGAGTTCTTTGACATTAAAGCAGTCAGATATATATTTTCTGTTATTTCAACCACTCTGTAGCGATAATTGTAATTAAAAGTAATTAGATTTCCATGGCGCAACTTAATTTACTAACTTGTACAAAATTTTTTGCACAGTTCATCCGCATTTTTATGCTCTGCCTTGTTTTCCATTGATTTCATTTTAGGGGAGAGTGGGGCAAATTGATACGTGGGCAAGTTGATACAGATGGGACTGTGAGCTAATACGCATGCGCAGGGCGGACATGAGTGAGTAGAGGCTGTTGTTTACCGCGACGCAGTGCCACACGGCGTCCAGCTGTCGACAGAGTACTCTACGCGTTTTTATTGTTTAAATTGCGTTTTCATTAGTAGAAAGTAATTGTTGGCTAGTGTGTTTGAGTTGGCGTACCAGCAAGAGGACATTCTTCAGAAAGTTCACTGTTGGCACTGTTAAACGCCTGTTTCTTGGTAAGAATTTCATGATAGTTTCATCTTTCTAGACTTTATCTTTTAGAGGCTTAAGTTTGACTTAAGAGACACTTATTCAATGGGGCAAGTTGATACGCGTAGCTGGGGCAAATTGATACAGTGTATCAACGTACCCCAATATTGTAAAAATTAGAGTTTTGTCTTTTCTTACAGAAACATGGTGCGGAATTACACCAGGAAGACAGATCGAGGGAAAGTCCGAATGAGAGCTTTGAAAAAGCCTATGAAGCAGTCAAGACCAAAACCATGTCTTTACGGGAAGCAGCTGTAGCCTTTGAGATCGACAAAATGACATTATTTAGATTTGAAAGAAAAAAAAGATGAATAGCAAGGTCAAACGGTAACAATGGGGTATGCCAAAGCAAGACAAATTTTTCCAGACCAATTAGAATCTCAACTCTTCTAAAATCTACTATGGACTTACACCACAAAACATCAATGTTTTAGCTTACGAACTCGCTGTAGCTAATAGGAATATCATTACATTGCCTGATTCATGGATTAACCATAAAATGGCTACAAAGGACTGGTTTAGCTTATTTATGAAAAGACTATCAATCAGGGAGCCTGAGGCTACGAGCCTTAGTCGCGCTACAAGTTTTAATAAAGCCAATGTTGATCTATTTTTTTGACAATTTGAAGAGTACTTTAGATAAATACAAATTTGAATCTAAGGATATTTGGAATGTTGACGAGGCCGGTGTACAAACAGTTCAGAGACCAAACAAAATCGTTGCTCAGAAAGGAGTACGCCAAGTAGGGAAAGCTACGTCAGCGGAAAGGGGGCAGACTGTCACTATGGTATTGGCTGTCAGTGCCATCGGCAACTCAGTTCCTCCGATGTTCGTACTTCCAAGAGTATTCTTCAAGGATCACTTCATCATTAGCGGACCACCAGGATGTATTGGAACTTCCTACCCATCCGGATGGATCACATCTGAATCGTTTTTGAAGTTCATTAAACATTTTCACGGCCACGTAAGATCTACCAGAGGCAATCACTCCTTGTTGGTCTTGGATAACCATGAATCACATTTCTCTATTGAAGTGCTCAACTTCTGCAAAGAAAATGGTATCGTCATGTTGTCGTTTCCCCCACACAGTTCCCACCGCCTGCAACCGCTTGACAGGTCAGTTTATGGGCATTTCTAGAAATTTTACTTCGCTTCAGTCGACGACTGGATGATCAACAATCCAGGGAAAACTGTAACAATCTACGACATTCCTGGCATAGTAAAGATGGCACTACCTAGAGCAATAAATCCTACAAATATTATATCTGGATTTCAAGCAACAGGAATCGCGTCATACAACAGAGAAGTGTTTACTGATGATGACTTCTTGTCCAGCGCAGTCACGTATAGAGAGATGACTTCACAAGACAGCACTGTCAAGACTTCTCAGGCTGGGACAAGCAACGCTGATGGTCTACAGTCCAAAGTGAACCGAACTGAGACTACAACTGCAGTTCCATCTACAAGTAAAGATGTTTCTCTAGGTGTATTCACTGGAAGCCCTCAAGACATCAGCCCATACCCTAAATCTGGAGAGCGAAAAAATATAAAAAAAGGGAAGAGACCTTTAAAATCCGCTATCCTTACTAGCACACCAGTAAAGGAGAGACTGGAAGAGGAAGCCAAGGAAAAGTAAGCTAAAATGATAGCCAAGTCAGAAAACGCCAAAAAAAGGCTTTTTAAAGTGATAGAGAGTCAGAATAAGGAGAAGAACAAGATGAAGAAAAGAAATGCATCCCAAAGAATAAAATGAAGGTTGCATCAGAGTCTGAGAAAGAGAACGACGCCTTGTGTCTCATATGTTTGGAGCCATTTTCCGAATCCAAGCCTGGTCAGGACTGGATACAGTGCATGTCTTGAAAAGAATGGGCCCATATATAGAATCTGGTAAAGACTGTAAGATGTACATTTGTATTCACTGTACATCTGACTTTGTAATCAGTGATTCTGAGTAGGTTATGGACTCAATCTCATGATCTGTGTGTTTAAAATTAGTTAATAATATGTCTTACGTTACCTTTGTACTATATTCTGCTTAATAAATGTTTTAGATTATCTATTGAGTGATTATTTGCTACCTTAATGTCAATTAGCTTATTATTTATACATTTATATCAACTTGCCTCTCGCTAGTATCAACTTACCCCCATATGGGGAACATTGATACACTTTGCAGCATTAAATAAATATTTTAATTTTGGGAGATATATGTGGTTAATCGAAGCGTCAATACCATAGAAAAGTGCACAACTAATTGAAGTATAATATCATGATTTTCCCAATTAAAACAAAAAATGTAAAAAATAATATCTAAAATTTGTCTCAACATGCCTCGCTCTCCCCTACAATAATTTTTGTCTTTGGCTTTGTTCCCTGTATTTCATTTACGATGCCGCGCAAAACTGTCAAATTTCCGGCTCGTAATCTCATAATTAAAGATGCCGAAATGGACGATTCTACGATTTTTGACAACAATGTTGGCAATGTTGAGAATGATAGTGACTATTCTGCGGTGCAACAGTTGCAAAGTACCAGAGGAAACGAGTGTTCCGTTTCCAAAAATAATGTACAGTTTCCTGACACTATATGTCACACAGTAATTTGACTAGTAATCAAACGCTAAATTCCGGTATTGCAGACGCCGCTGATCTGCACATGGCTGATGTGCACAATTCAAAATTTGATTGTTTACCGAATGAGATCAGTGAGTTACCTATTTTTCACACAATTAATCAGATTGCTAACAGTATGTCAGAGGAAACAATAGTGGACAGTAGTGGTAAGTCTGTTCTCCAAAAACCTGTCAGATTTTATTAACGGTAATCGTGCAGATAATGCTACAAACGAGACGTCTATGCTTGTTAATGATGTCTCCACACCACATAACACAACACAGGTAACACCCGACGAATCAACTGAAAAGAATACGGAAGGGATGCTTCATGGTTAAACAGAACAATAAATCTGATTAGCTCAACGAACAATTTTCCACAATACGTGACGAGCTTATATCGTGCACAGAAACGACCGATAACCTGGCATAAAAAGTTCTCGGTTTACTTGCCGCGTCAAATTTGGATAAAATCCCAAGCCTCACTTCCGCTTTTATAAGCAGTGGACGGCTTCTCATTGGCTGGATGACGTCACGGTGAAACCGATGCGTACTGAGGTGGCGGCCTCTATATCCACAAATTTTGTTTGCGCGCTTTATCCAGCGTTGCTTGCAGCGCCATCCATCGCAACAGGCGGAGAACTGCGAGGAATGTAAGAAGTCTCCCTCTGTGCTCTTTCTATATCAATTGCGCGCTTCCATGCATTGCTGAGTGCATAACCGGAATCTCTGTTGAAATTATTTTCACAGAGTCTAATTTGAACTGCTTCCCTGATGACAGAGTCCCAATAGTTTGAAGCGTGAGCAAGTAGTCTTGTTTCATCGAATAAAATCTTATGTTTATTTAACAAACTGTGCTCAGCCACCGCTGATTTTTCTAGATACCTGTATTTCAGGTGACGCTGATGTTCCACACTGCGATCGGCGACAGTTCTTACAGACTGGCCCACATAACTTTTGCCACACTCGCAAGGAATGCTGTAAATTCCCGGTACTCTCAGGCCAAGATTATCTTTCACGGGTCGCAGCATTTCCTTAATCTTCCTGGGTGGCCGGAAGACTGGTCTGATTCCTTGCCGGCTCAGGAATCTGCCGATCTTGCTGGTCGTTGCACCGCAGAATGGTAGCCGCGCGATGTGTTGGTCCTCTTGATCTGTTCGAACAGCGTCCTTTCTTGGTTTCTTCGCCAGAGTAGATCTGATATCACGAACAGAATAACCATTTTTTATAAATATCGTCGTCAGATGGTTAATTTCGGAGCCGAGATGATCCTTGTCCGAAATAGTCCTTGCTCTGTGTACCAAGGTGTTCAGCATAGCTCTCTTCTGAGCTGGGTGGTGAAAACTACGCGCGTTTAGATATAAATCTGTATGCGTCGATTTTCTGTGCACAGAATGTCCGAGACGTCCATCTGATTTTCGCTCCACCAGTACATCTAAGAAGGGTAACTTTCCATCCTTCTCCACCTCCACTGTAAATCTTATGTTCTGATGTATACCATTCAAATGTTCAACAAACTGCTGCAGTGCCTCATTGCCATGTGGCCAAATTAAAAATGTATCGTCAACATACCTGAAGAAGCAGGATGGACGTAAGGGAGCACTGTTCAACGCTCGTTCTTCGAAATCCTCCATGAAGAAGTTAGCTATGGCTGGTGACAGTGGCGAACCCATGGCTGTTCCGTCAATCATTTCATAATATTTTCCACCATACAAAAATAGGTGGTCGTCAAAGTGTGTCGAAATAACTTCAGCATTTCAGGAGAGAAATGAGCAGCCAACATTTTTAACGTATCTTCCACCGGAACCTTTGTAAACAAAGAGACCGCATCTAGGCTGATCATGATGTCATTCGGACCTATCCTCATCTGCTTTATAATGTCAACAAACATTTTTGAGTTAGTAATATGACGGCTACAGTGGCCGACTATAGATGCTAATAATTTGGTTAAGTATTTTGCCAACCGATATGTAGGAGACCCAATAGCACTAACAATAGGTCTCAACGGAACCCCATCCTTATGGAATTTGGGTAGACCATATAACCTGGGTGGCCTTGATGCTCTTGGTCGTAGATTCTTGACTAGTTCTTCTGGGAGGCCAGAGTTCTTCAGTAGCTCCCCTGTCTTCCTACTAAGTGCTGCTGTGGGATCCCGTTTAAGAATACGGTATGTGGCATCTTCCAATAATATGGCCACTTTCTTATGATAATCGGTAGCATTGAGGATAACTGTGGCATTCCCTTTGTCGGCTGGTAGTACAACTAACTCTTCATCCTTCCCCAACGATTTCAATGCCAGTTTCTCCACTCTGCTCACATTGGGCTTAGGCGGCTTGGCTGTTGCTAAAATCCGACTAGTTGCAAGCCTTACATCATCTGCTGCCTCTTCAGGAAGGTGCCGAACCGCTTGTTCTACTCCACTGATAATCTCGGCAACTGGTAGCTTTTGTGGAGCTGGAGAAAAGTTCAGTCCCTTACTGAGAACCGAGATGGTGGCGTCGTCAATTTCCTTGTTGGAGAAGTTGATAACAGTGCAATGTGCGTCGCTGGACCCAGAAGTTCCTTTTCCCCCGTTTAGGCGCATAAATTTATCAGCCTGTTTTGCTGTATTCTTGCTTAAATTAGCTCGCTGATGTGCAGCCAAGGTCGTGTCTACCCAGTCCCAGTCCCACGGTGACAAAACTGCAGACCGATAACCTGTTCAAACAGGTAGGTACAGATATTAAGGGCAGTGAAAAACGTTTTTGTGATAAAATTGAAGCGCTAGCCAGGCAGTGCGCAGACAGCACCAAATCTTTGAGAGATGACGTTAATGCAATAAAGCAAATTTTAAAAAGATGAACAAAACTGAACGCAAACTACAGAAGCAGGTCGACGTTTAGGATTCAAACAATTCCACGCACATTCTTACGCTCACGGAAAGATGTGATGAGCTATCGACAAGATTAGAAACACTTGAAAATCGAAACGAAAGTAGATCAGACGCCACAGCTCCCATTCCGTTCACAGAATCTCAAGAATATCAGTACATGCAGCAAAGATTAAACCAGCTTGTTGCACGTAACAGTTCGCTACATACGAAAGTTAACAGTTTACATCAGGAAGCAGACTTTGTCAGAAAATTTTCTCCACGTTATCAGTTTCAAACAAACGTGCCACAGCAATAGTCACCTACTTTTCAGCCTCACAATCATACGAGCAGACTACGAAGAGTGCATAACTTTTATTCAAGCCGGTCATCTCACAATCAGTTTTTTTAACGCCGCCGAACCCTCTCAACACGAGGGATTCGACTATAATCATTTCCTATCTGTAAAAAAATTCAAGGTATTTAGAAATAACCGCACAGATCTGCATCCCCTTGATTGGGTGCAGCAATTTTCATTTTTGCTGCCACCGAACTGGCCAGTGACACACAGGCTAGGATCTATCTGTAGCTTTTTATAGGGACAACCTTCAATGCATATGAGACCCATAGCAAGGCAACGTCACTCCGTCTAAGACTGTCAAAATGCTGTGTATTGGTCGAAAACGATTCAACGAGACATTAAAGACCAGCTAATTGGTTTACCCAATTTTGAACACTCCGGTTTTCAAACTATCACCCAGTTTTTTGAATATATGGTTCAACAAAACCAGTACCTGACCGAACCGCATAGTATCTCAAAACATCCGCGATCATTACGAGTTTCCCTTCTCACCGGACAGCAAAAGGAAAGCATTTCAGTTTTCAGGGACTAATTAGAAATTCAACAGGGACTTATTAGAAATTCAACAATCGGACTACTCTTTGCTCAATAAGAAGTTTTACAACGAGCAATCCCGTCCATTCCATAGCAAAAGAAATAAAAGATTTGGTACCGATAACGATTTTCATGGACATGCTAACAAGAGAAAACATTCTGATAACCAGTGTATTCAGCAGTAGCAACTATATCAGAGTTTCGACACCAACAATCACAGTTTCCTGCCGCAATTCTTGCCGCAGCCGCAGCAGCTTGGAAATGTTGTTGTTGTTGTTGTTGTTGTGCTCTTCAGTCCTGAGACTGGTTTGATGCAGCTCTCCATGCTACCCTATCCTGTGCAAGCTTCTTCATCTGCCAGTGCCTACTGCAACCTACATCCTTCTGAATCTGTTTAGTGTCTTCATCTCTTGGTCTCCCTTTACGATTTTTACCCTCCACGCTGCTCTCCAATACTAAATTGGTGATCCCTTGACGCCGCAGAATATGTCCTACTAACCGATCCCGTCTTCTAGTCAAGTTGTGCCACAAATTTCTCTTCTCTCCAATTCTATTCAATACCTCCTCATTAGTTATGTGATCTACCCATGAAATCTTCAGCCACCTTCCGTAGCACCACATTTCGAAAGCTTCTCTTCTTGTCTAAACTATTTATCGTCCACGTTTCACTTCCATACATGGCTACAAATACTTTCAGAAACGACTTCCCGACACTTAAATCTATACTCGATGTTAACAAATAGCTCTTCTTCAGAACCACTTTCCTTGCCATGGTCAGTCTACATTTTATATCCTCTCTACATCGACCATCATGAATTATTTTGCTCGCCAGATAGCAAAACTCATTTACTACTCTAAGCGTCTCATTTCCTAATCTAATTCCTGTAGCACCACCCGATTTAATTCGACTACATTCTATTATCCTCGTTTTGCTTTTGTTGACGTTCATCTTATATCCCCCTTTCAAGACACTGTCCATTCCGTTCAGTTGCTCTTCCAGGTTCTTCGCTGTCTCTGACCGAATTACAGTGTCATCGGCGAATCTCAAAGTTTTTATTACTTCTCTATGGATTTTAATACCTACTCCGAATTTTTCTTTTGTTTCCTTTACTGCTTGCTCAATATACAAATCAAATAATAACGGGAATAGGCTACAACCCTGTCTCACTCCCTTCCCAACCACTGCTTCCCTTTCATGTCCCTCGGCTCTTATAACTGCCATCTGGTTTCTGTACAAATTGTAAATGGCCTTTCGCTCCCTGTATTTTACCCCTGCCACCTCTAGAATTTGAAAGAGAGTATTCCAATCAACACTGCCAAAAGTTTTCTCTAAGTCTACAAATGCTATAAACGTAGGTTTGCCTTCCCTTAATCTATTCTCTAAGATAAGTCGTAGGGTGAGTATTGCCTCACGTGTTCCAACATCTCTACGGAATCCAAACTGATCTTCCACATGGTCGGCTTCTACCAGTTTTTCCATTCGTCTGTAAAGAATTCGTGTTAGTATTTTGCAGCCATGGTTTATTAAACTGACAGTTCGGTAATTTTCACATCTGTCAGCACCTGCTTTGTCTGGGATTGGAATTATTATATGCTTCTTGAAGTCTGAGGGTATTTCGCCTGTCTCATACATCTTGCTCACCAGATCGTAGAGTTTTGTCATGGCTGGCTCTCCCAAGGCTATCAGTAGTACTAATGGAATGTTGTCTACTCCCAGGGCCCTGTTTCGACTTACGTCTTTCAGTGCTCTGTGAAACTCTTCACGCAGTGTCATATCTTCCATTTCATCTTCTTCTATTTCCATAATATTGTCCTCAAGAACATCGCTCTTGTATAGTCCCTCTATATACTCCTCCCACCTTTCTGCTTTCCCTTCTTTCCTTAGAACTGGGTTTCCATCTGAGCTCTTGATATTGATGCAAGTGGTTCTTTTTTCTCCGAAGGTCTCCTTAATTTTCCTGTAGGCAGTGATACATTCTTCTACATCCTTACATTTGTCCTCTAGCCAACGCTGCTTAGCCATTTTGCACTTCCTGTCGATCTCATATTTGAGACGTTTGTATTCCTTTTTGCCTGCTTCATTTACTGTATTTTTGTATTTTCTCCACTCCTCAATTAAATTCAATATTTCTTCTATTACCCAAGGATTTCTATTAGCCCTCGTCTTTTTACCTACTCGATCCTCTGCTGCTTTCACTGTTTCATCTCTCAAAGCTACCCATTCTTCTTCTACTGTATTTCTTTTCCCCATTCTTGTTAATTGTTCGCTAATGCTCTCCCTGAAACTCTGTACAACTTCTGGTTCTTTCAGCTTATCCAGGTCCCATCTCCTTAAATTCCCACCTTTTTGCAGTTTCTTCAGTTTTAATCTACAGTTCATACCCAATAGATTGTGGTCAGAGTCCAAATATGCCCCTGGAAATGTCTTACAATTTAAAACCTGGTTCCTAAATCTCCGTCTTACCATTATATAATCTGACACCTTCCAGTATCTCCAGGCTTCTTCCATGTATACAACCTTCTTTTATGATTCTTGAACCAAGTGTTAGCTATGATTAAGTTAAGCTCTGTGAAAAATTCTACCAGGCGGCTTCCTCTTTCATTCCTTAACCCCATTCCATATTCAACTACTACGTTTCCTTCTCTTCCTTTTCCTACTATCGAATTCCAGTCACCCATGACTATTAAATTTTCGTCTCCTTTCACTATCTGAATAATATCTTTTATCTCATCATACATTTGGAACTATCCAACAACAATATAGTCGAAAAGCCCAACCGAAGGACAATGTGCCACCGCCCAGCTTCACCACTACAGCCCAGTCCAGAAATTTTACGCAACCGCAACCCACAAAAACCAATGGTCACAGTCACATCGAAACTATCAACAGCAAAGAAATTTTCACCACAAGCATGAAGGGAATAATCACCAATTCAAGCGTAATTTTGGCAACAGCAACTTTCATCACAATCAGCCCCAGCAGTCTCAGCTTATTCTTAATGAACCTAATGTTCGTTTCCATCCACCGCGGCATTCTGCAGACCAAAACACCCGTACAGTACATATAACTCAACCATCACAGCAATCTTCTGCCACTAATCAGTCCACTAGTAATGGATGACTAAAATCTACCGACAATGTTCCATTGGAAAACGTGCAATGCCATTCTTCTACTCATAATAGTGTTCAGCAAAACGTCATAACCTTCGACGATATTAGGGACACATTACTACAAGAGAGACACCAATCCCAAAGAATATTTTTTATCCGGTTATTGAAATTAAAATTGGTTTTTATTTCTTTTCTGCAGTGATAGACTCTGGTTCACCAGTAACAGTGATAAACGAAACAGCATTTCAAACATGTAACGCCGACAGTACCTGTCCCACTTTTCCACTCGGTAAAATGAAAGTTCGAGGCGCAATCTCTAACAATGGGGTAGATGTGACTCTGCAAACCCACCTATCTTTTATACTTGCTGATCACACATATCACGGTAATTTCTGGATCGTTCCTCTCTTAACAACCGACGTCATCCTTGGTATGGATTTCCTTGTCGAACATGACGCTGTTATCAACTTTAAGAAGTCATTGCTTATACTGAAATCCGATACGCAACAACTGTCACTTTTCAGAATATTTTGTCAGCTGAGGAGCAAGACATTAACAGAGTAGAGGTCATTTCAGCATCTAAAAATACTAATTGGCATACAACACTCTTTAGAGACACGTATTTCCAAAGAGGAAGTAGATTATGACGTTGTGCAGACGATCAACAGTAAGGTTATTGAATGTAAAGCTTCGAACGACGAAGAACTCCAAGAGTTGCAGGATATTCTTTTACAGTACTCTGAAGAATTTAACAATGTACCAGGAACTATGTACTGTTTTGTTTACGAATTTCAAGCAAAACCGCATAATACATTCAAGGCAAAACATTATTCCTTTCCGTTTATCTACAGAGATCAAGTGAAGCAAGAACTTAAGACTATGTTAGACCAAGGTACCATTGAATCAGCCATTAGTCAATGTATTAACACTCTACACGTTGTTTAAAAGAAAGATGGCTCACTTCGTCTTGTGTTGGATTCACGTCAGATCAACGGAATCATCGCTACTGAAACCGATCGTTCGCAAACGTTGGAAGAGCTCTTACAAAAATTTCATGGAACATCAATCTATTCTACTCTGGACCTAAAATTTGGATTCTGGAAAATCCAACTGCATCCTAATTTCAGAAAATACACATCTTTCCTTTGTTTCGCTAACTGCCATCAATTTTGTAAATTGCCTTTTGGTTTAACAATTAGGTCCGCTGCTTTCATCCGTGCGATGAATACTGTTCTTCCAAATGAATTAAAGGACAGGGTCACCACTTAACATTGGCGACATTCTAATTGCTGAACGATCTTGGTCGGAACATAATTCTGTTGTTCGCATGCTATTGCAAACTTCTCTTACAGACGGTATTACCGTGAACCTCAGTAAATCTCATTTTGACAAGACTTTCAATAAATTTATAGGTCACTAAATTTCGGGTGACGGTATTACGCCCGATCCCGACAAACTACAACCCGTCCGTGACATTACAATTCCGTCTACCAAAAATCAACTTCGCAGCTTCCTCGGTTTGATCATTTATTTTCGCTGTTTCATACACCACTCTGCACTAGATACCCCTAGATGTGTATCTTACTTAACGCCACCCTTCTATCACATCCTGACCCGCCAAAGAATTGTTCGATTGCTACAGACAGCTCCAAAACTGCTCTTGGTGTCCATGTACTACAAGAAAAAGAGGAAAATGGTACAAATGTTAAAAAGAACATCGCGTTTGCTGGTCACATCCTCATATCGGCTGAAAGAAATTATTCTATAACCGAATTCGAAAAATTATATGTTGTTTCGGCTTTCACTATATTTCGTCACTTTCTATGTGGAAGACACACAACAGTATACACAGATCACAGAGCTATTCAATTTGTTTTATCAGCTAAATTCGCACATGACAGACTCAGTTGTTGGAAACTTTATTTACAGGAATTTGATTTTACGATTTGACACATCGCATGAACCCAGAATGCTGTAGCAAATGCACTTTCTCACTCATTGTGCAGTAACCAGCAAGAAATCGCCACTAATTTCTGTCTATTTTCAACCTTCTCTATATTAAACAGGTAGCTTTCGAAAATTTTATTTCAGCGTCGTTAAAAGACATCGCCAGAGAGCAGAGCAAAGACGACGTCTGGAGAGAAACCAAACTTCTGTGGCGTGACAAGAGCCAGGCAACGATCAGAAATTAGTACACCGTGCACAATAATATTTTGTTTCGCCACGCTCGCCCTGGCAGCGATAATTGGACTCTCTGCATACTTGAAGAACTAGTCAATAAATTAATCTGGTATACACACTTGAGTTACGCCCATTATGGTGCTCACAAATGATTTTTAGTACAACGACATAACTGTTATTTCACAAACATGGAAAAGCGTATTCCACAAACTAATGAAGGTTTCTGTCACATTTTCGTTGCTGTAGAACTAACTTCGAAATTTGTATCTTTCACTTCGTTATGAAAAGCCACTGCTACAACTGTTTCTAAAGCTTTTACTAAACATTATTTTGCTCCTGTTGGACATGTTCATAAGGTAATCTCCGACAATGGACCGCAATTTCAATCAGTAATATGAAAACGCACATTGCAAGCGAGAAATATTACACCCATTTTTATCTCCAGAAACCATGCTTCTTCCAACCCTTCAGAGCTCATCGTGAAAGAGACTGGAAAACTTTGTCGTATTCATTGTCACAAAAAACATATTGATTGGGACAAACACATTTCAGGACGTCATCAATTCAAAACCAAACGACTGTATCAAGCTTTCGCCTCATCTTGTGTTGAAAAATATAAATCCACCTAGCAAAATTCGTGAAATTGTTAGTTTTCCCTCTACAAGAAGATTACGTCACGATGAAATTATAGACATAACACTTAACAATATAACGCGGGCAGCACAAAGCCGCAAATGTCAACAAAAACAAGTGAGTAATCTCCAGGAATTTCGCATAGGCCAGAGTGTGTTGGTACACACTCACTACCTATCCAACAGAGGAAAACTTTTATATTCTGGACCTTTTAGGATACGTAATATTCTCCATCCCAATGTGGTTCACATTGAACGAGTATATCGTGAGGCAGTCATCACATCAGCAACGCCAAGCACAATAATTTCTCCTTTATTTTATTTCACGTAGCTAGATAGAATTTTGTTGATCACACACCACAAGTATTTATTTTTTCACCTTCTAGCTTTGTATAAATCTTTTTTCCTATTTTCCAGGGATTCTGCTAACTACCGAATTTTTTTATGGATGTACGTATTTATATTGCCAGCTTTTATATGTGCTTATTCTGATTTACATATGAGTGTACATAATAATATGATGCAACACAGATCTTTTTACCTGATGCATTTTCCATGCTTTTACAAATTCTGTTGGTATCTTGTCTTCATGATTCCTTGATTATTCAGCATTGTGTTAGGTGGCGACGAGCCAGGTAGGGAGAATCTTGCAGATCTGTTCTCTTACCATAAGTATCGGCCTTGCACCTTTTTCTGTTTTCATACGGGTGTGCATGAAAGCAACAACTGAAAGAGACAACATTTATTTTGACATGAGTCCAGCAGATCACATTTCTTGGGTGGTCTGACCACTGCAAACTGTAACTCAAACAGTGTATATAATACGAATTTGTGTTCTTTTTGTATATAGCCTCTATATCTTATGTTCAATTATTTCTGATGCTATTTGTCTTTACTGATACTATGAAATGTGCTATTTTAATGATGCTATGCTACTCCACTTTGCCATTATTGCACACCCTAGGCAAGATAGTACTATTACTTACATTTATGTTATTGCCTGATGAATTATTATTACATTTTTGTTAGATTAGTCATTCCCTGTACTTTATAATGTTGTCATGTTTCATTTATGCCCAGTCTTGTGCTCTAATTTGCTATATCTCTTGTACTTGATGATGTCACTAGTTTACCGGCTTTCACCTATGTAGATTTAAGAAAGCAATGTACCCTGTAACTCATGTCCGTAACACGTACTCATCCATTTTGTATATTTTGGAGAAGCAATGTACCAAGTCTCATTGTATTAAAACGAGACATCATGCTCGTAAATAGAGTACATAAAAGTGCAGGAAATGCAGTACATAGAAAGCACGACATAAGCAGCTTATATGGAATTAAACACCATTGACACTTCTCACCCTGTTTCCTGGAAGGTCTTTATAAACATTTTCCTGTTAGTATACTAGGTAAATTAGACAGACTGCCTATAAAGATTTGGATTAAGAATATTTTTTCTCTGCATGTTGTGTTAGGTATAAGAGTATTGTTAGATAAGTGTTCATGCTCTGAGCTGCAATAATTTTTTTGAGTAATGATGGAATGTTGATGTGCGATGAGTGTTCACGCCATGACCTGCACTCCAGTAATGAGGATTATATTGATATTTATGATTTTTCTATAATGTTATTCTGTGATGTTAACATATATTTTGTGTATGTTGTGTCCTTTCTAAAAAAATCTATCTTACCTTGTGCCACATAATTGGAGGTGATTGTGGGAAACTGTCACAGATGATTTACACCTAAAAAATTTTTGTTCACCATTACTTATGAGATTGGTTATGATACTGCCTTCGTATGTTAGCATGCATGACTACCTTTTTTTGTTTCGAGATTAATAATCACATTTACAGGTTCCACTATTTCTGCCATTCACCCTCATCTTCGTATATTTAACTCTTGATTTCTTGGAATATGTTACATTTATCTAGTCACTAAGGTATACTGCATCTTGTACCCCTGTCTTTTTGCTTACTTATACTGTAACCACATTTTTTCTTTGCTTTGGTCACAGTGGTTCTTGACTCAAGACGAATGACGATTGACTGTTATCATTTTCTTTACAGATAAAGTGCACTGCCCTTACCAAGCATTTCCATATCGTTTCCTGTAAATATGCACATTGTTAGAGATATAGGCCATTTCATACATAGTTTTATGACTCCCAAAGGGTGTTACACAACCAATAAATATTGTGTCTTTACTCACATGGTACCATTCTTTGATTCTATGATTCTATTTGTCTAATATGTACTCACACAGGCCATACAGAGCAGTACTTTTATATAATACTGCTGTTTATGCATCTGCTCTTGTAAAGGCCATCTCGACTTACATATTCTTATTATGAATTATGCATAGGCCTCTGAGTGCCATATAAAGTTATAGGTAAAAGAAATTTTATGATACTTTCTAAGCATTGATATTTATGCTGTATAAAACTAGGCCACCTTGAGCCAGAAAAATGTTTTCTGTCGCGTTAGCAATCAGAATTTATTTAATGTAAAACCAGGACACTGTGTGCCTCAAAGAAGATTTTGTCACTTTTTTGTTATTAAGGTCAGCAATTATATCTTTGTAAAACTTGGCCACTTTGAGCCCCAAACTGTTGTCTGTAACATTTTGTAGCCACTAAGATCAGCTTTATGTAAGTAGGAAAGCAACTTGGCACCTCTGATTGATATTTTCTGTTCAACTGTTTTAGATATTAAGATTAACATGTATTTAATGCACTAAGGCACCAGGAGCCCCAGTCATTGTATAGCTATTGGGATCATCATTTATACGTGTAGAAAGGCTACATGGAGCTTCTGATTGATATTTTCTCAATAGTTATTTTAGTTATTAAGATGTGCATGTATTCTAAGTAGAAGACCACCTGGAGCCATTCTATTCATAATTTTACTGTTAGGTTTTCTTAAATAATTATGTCACAGTATTGCATAAACAAGTCCAGCGAGAGCCAACATTCTAATTTTTATGACACTTCAAGAGGAGATTGTGTAAGCATTTATGTCAAATGGACATTGAGTGCCGGGAACTTTATATTTATGCTACAAATTTAGGTAGCTATGTACTCATGCATACTCTGTAACGGCCACTTGTAGCCAGCCTATGACCTTCCATTAATATGTACACTTTATATAATGGCCACATGGAGCCATATCATGCGTATTTCTTATTACCTTCTTAAATATTTTGTCAGGATGTTTACTACGTAAAATGAGCTTGTGATCATCTCACTATTTTTCTAATATATCCAACCAGTGCTATTCGCATTATGATAGGTATATAGGCCACTGTAGGTCATTGTGAAGGATTATCCATTACCATTAATATTGCCTTGCCTTGTTTGCTTAAATCTTTATGTCTTGTTTATTTAGCATGTGTGTTAGTATTGATATACTAACAGACAGACAGATGCCACATTTCTTGAGAATTATTATACTTACAGACAGAGTGTTGCCACACTTCTCATTATACTGTAAAATATTGACGTGTTTTAATGTACAGCACTACAGCTTACTCCATTCATGATTTTATTACGATATTGCATCTTTACTGTTCACTGTTTTCACAGTTATTAGAAGTTTTCATGTTGTAACACTCAGTGTAGGCTGATTTAGAACTTATATAGACCTTTTGCTCCATTTATTAGGATATGTTCCTCTACCTTACCTGTCTTTCTGCTTCACACCTTCCATCATCCAATTTCCTCCCTATACTCATGGCATTTCAGCTATTGGATATCAGCATTCATACTTCAATATGACTATGCAGGATATGGATCGATGAAGAATCTTCAATTTCAAATGTAGTGATGATGATGACCATCACAATACTGATGTACTGAGAATACTGAGAGCAACCAACTTTGGGTGTTTATAAATATGGTGCCAGGTACCAACTGTACTTTTGTACTGGAATGAGACTATGGTGAGTTGTTTAGCTATTCTTGGACACTGGACCAACCTACTACGGCTAATGCTCAGATGTGATACTGCAAAGAGTTGGACTTTATAATGCAGCCACGTCTTCGTAGTTATAAGCTTCAATCATGCAACAACCTTTCCTTAACGATTTTCCCATTATTTTGTTGACAATTAGGGATATTCTTTACTCTTAGTATTACTAATGTTATGCATCTTCTAGCAAAATGATTTTAGAACATTTTGTATAGGAATGATCAGAGTTTACATTTGCTACTCACGCACCAGAGCACCAGCTTGCATGACAGCTCAATGATTTGTACTGTCTTCAGGATTATATTCTAATGAGTATATAATACCAATTATTCAGATTGTAAGTTCTGATGTAAAAAAATAATTTGCCATATATTTGGTGTCCATTGAACATCCAAACCGTATGGCAAATTTAACAAACCTTGCTGGAAGGTTATGTGAGGGATCCACTTATATGTAGAGCCCAATTTTGTAATATAACTTCATGAAAAATGACATGAAATGACTATCACATGTAGAAGAGATTGTATCTTTGACACCACTGAACCAAGGATGTTGCCTGAGTGGTAGAATCGATAGTAAGTAGGGGCGAGGGAAGTGCAGTAACAGGAGCAGTTGCCATTGCACTCTGTTAAAGGTAGGATGTAAGACTTTAAGCAGGTGGCTAGCTGTGAGAATTTAGCTATTGGCCTATGGGGGCAGCGTAATACAGTTTTTGTATATTTAGTTTGAAGTATGTAGCAGTGCAATGTGGATTTTGCTAATTATAATAGTACCATCCCTTGAATGTAGGAACCAAGTATCTTCCATCAGATTTAATGTATAGATTGATTAGGTATGCCTGATTTGTAATTTTGTGTGTTTTGTAATCCTAATACAGACAACTTTAATTTTGGAATCTGTTTTGTTAAATGATATTAAACTTTGTCATGTAACAATCCAAGTGTGTTTAATTACATCAGTAAGTGAGAACTGTAGAACAGTTGAGAAGTTCACTGGTTTTGAAGTTAATGTAAAATGATTCATGTTAGATTCTGTTAAGGATAAACTTAATTTTGAATACAATTTTTGAACTGAATCACTTGGTCTTAGCATATCCTGTTATCATTACCTCATCCTCTTCCATGTCGTATTTTTTTTTTAAAGAAAAGATTTCTCGATCAGAGTCAGTAAAATAGTAATGTGCCAGAAACAGAAAAGTATTTATGTTTGTAACAGTTGCAATGCAGGCAGCATTACCCAGTGCTAAGCCAATACTCAAAATTATCACTGTAAATTTGCAAGGTTATTCATTTATCAACTAATCTACTGACATTATTTGTATGAGGCTATTTTACAGCCGGCATTGCACGTCACTGAGCAAAGATTAAATATTTTGTATGCCTACTGTGGAGAGAACAGAATACCAAGATTTTATGTGTTGTGACTCAAGATCAAATTTAAATGTAGTTCATTGTTTATTTGCATAGGGAATCAGTTTATTTCACAGGGTCGTAGAACTCAGTGCTCCAGAGACTGAGTAAATTTCAGAGTGATTGATTTCGTTATAGGCATTACATACTGGTTTCCCAGATTAAGTTGTTTAATTTTTGTTTGGATTACAGTAAAACTGTTGAAACACACCATTTGCTCAACAACACATTACACAGTAAATTTGGATAACACATTTATTTTTTAAAGAACGTCACACTTAGATATTAATAAAGAACGTTACAAAGCTTATCGTATGGTACCATATGAATCACTTGCATAATGAGTCAGATTTACGGTTCCAGTTTTATGGCACCAGATGATAAGCTTGTTAATTCGAAATTATCATATGTGCCCTGAAGATGATACTATTGAGTTGCCGAAATTGGTAGCATTTGATATATAAAATAAAATAACCCAGAATATACGGCTGTTGGTAAAGTTCTTTGAATCGAGAAAGCATCCCACTTGTCACTTCACATCGACCTGCTTTTTTTTTGTTGATGAATTTGGTCAGCTGTGGGCCGCATACAACTTAAGACTGGACATAGTGTTCCTTTTTCTTCCTTTCTTCCTAGTACTTCTTCATTTTCTCTCCAACCGCAATCTCTTTGGTCGATGTTTTGGCTTATCTTCTTCATACATTATGTTTTCTGTTAGTAGCCTGAAGCGATTCCTGTCACGTATTATTTCTCCTGTAACACCTACTTTGTTTGTGTCTTTCTTCAGTGCTTGTATCCACCCTAGAGATTTCTTCAGTTTGTTAATCCAATCAAAAATTTTCTTTGTAATCTGCTCATTCCTTTCTTTTTAAATGTCCATACAATTTTAATCATATCTTCCTCACTGTGTTTGTGATATTTTTGTATTTTTATATATTATCTTTTTAATCCTTATATTTTTATTTTTCTCTCAGGACATAGCATTTTTCTTAGTATTTTCCTCTCTTTTTTTCTAGTCCGCCTTTCTTATTCAATGTTAGGCACTCTGATCCATATGTTGTTTCTGTCCTAATAAATCAATTATAATGTCTAATCCTTGCTTGGATTGATGTTGATTTCTTATTGTAGTACTTCTGTGTTAATTTATATGCGAATTCAAACTTGTTTACTCTCTATTTGTTGTATTCTCCAGTCCATTGGCGTGGGTCCATTTTCTGGTATTTAAATTTCTCAACTCTTTTAGTTTTTATATAATTCGTTTTCATACATTTTCCTCTATTGTGGTTTTATCATACATACTTGGCTTTCTCATGAGATATTTTTAGCCCAGTCTTTTCAGCAGTTTCGTGTAATAGATCAAGTATAACAGTTGTGTCTCTTCAGTTTTCAGTTATCAGTGATATATCATCCGCAAAGGATAAAGATTTTACTTCAGATTTATTTCTTTGTCCCATGTTAATACCTTTTATGCCTCTGTTTTTCCGATATGTTTTCCCCTGTTTTTACTATTTTATCTGAAACCAGGTTCAAAAGAATTGGGGACAGTCCGTCTCCTGCCCTGTTATGTGAGATCCTTACCAGATAGGATCAACGGAGTACACTGAGAAGGTTAAAAGGAGGACAGCACGGTTTGTATTATCGCGAAATAGGGGAGAGGGTATCACTGAAATGATACATGATTTTAGGTGGACATTATTAAAACAAATAAGGGAAATCAGAGCTCACAGGGAAAGATAAAGGTGTTCGTTTTTCCGCGTGCTGTACGCGATTGGAATAATAAAGAAAAATTGTGAAGATGGTTCGATGAACCCTCTGCTAGGCTCTTAAATGTGATTTGCAGAGTATCCGTGTAGATGTAGATGCGGCCATCATGCATAAATGTCATTCCAAACACTCGTCCATTCAAGGGTTAAAGTTAATCTTCATTCTATCCACGCCCCTGACGGTTCTTCTTCATGTTCTCCATGAAACTGGATGGGTGAAGGAGAGTTGGATGGTTTGTTATTGAATGACATCTTTGTTTTTAGGGTGGCACAGCCAGTAAACATTTTCTTGGCCAGGCTCTTTTACTTAGGCCACAGTTTTATAACTAATCTCAGACGCACAGTTAGTAGAGAGATAGGTCTCTTTCTTTGATTGGCTACATCACCACGTACTGAATGACGCAACTTAATGTAGTTACAGTTCACTTGAGAACTGCAAGTCATTAATTAATGTAGGATTTTCATTAAAAATTGAGTTTGGCATGCTGATTTGTGAATTAGAGTATGTTCAGGCACGGGATAACATTAGAGTTGCCACCATGACGTCTCTCTTCTTCTCCACTAGCATGGTAGTGGGTATTCTATGAAGTTTCATCAAAAATTTATTTATGGATTTATATATGCTTACATTACAATAGTTATAGTACAATTTATCATAATTTAATTGTTATGGTACAAATTGATATTAGAGTTGCAATTTATAAAACTTCTACAATTTCACCATCAACATAAATTTTCATGTCTTGCAAAACAGAAAAACAGTTTCAATGACAGTGATATCGTTGGGGTAAGGGGATATGTTCTAAACTGACATTCAGCTAAGTTCTAATTGAAATGCAAGAAACCTACTTACACTTTACGAATTGGTACTAAATATCCCACAAACAAGAACTTACACAGTGGATTACAAGTAAGGTACAAGTATTACAATCATCATCGAAAAGTTATGCGAGGTAGGAATATTAGCAGTGGTACATTCAGAGAGAATGTGAACGTAACAAGTAATAAGACAATGGAAACATATCACTGAGAAATAATCAAGCAGCAGTTTCTTACAACTTGAATAGTTAACAATTTCAATAAAAGATTCGCATAGAGGCTCACTTTACACGGCCATCTCGCGCTAAACTCACGTAATTGCTGTAGTTTTATGTGTAAATGACTGTACAACAATGAACAGGTGTTTCTAAAATGTTTGTATTAGCCTGAAGCACAAACAATTTTAATGAATGTGTGAAAGGATGAGACTGATAAAGCAAGGAAGCAACAACAGCAGGAAAGTCACTGCAAAGCGATTACTGTTGTTGCAGAGATCACCTTCGCACGTGCCACAGTATATAATAGTGTGTTGTGGATTCTCTCTGGAAACAGCTTCACAGGGATTCGGCTCCTCAGACGTTTCTGGTATACATCTTCGCAATAACAACTTCGCGTCACCGTGTATAATATCTGTGAAAACAAAATAGTACCATCTGAAAGTAGCTTTCTGAATAAAGGAATATCTGAAAGCGCATTAAAAAGCACATGGAAATCATTGTATGAGGTCACTGACTGGTTTGGTTTTTTTTCTCTTCTTTCCTTTTTCTTAAAAAAAAAATTTCAGTGTGAAATGATGGCTGTATGCCACTCATTATGAATCTTTTTAGTCTTAATCTACTATAACATTTCATGAATATATCCCAACCACATACATAGTACATATTCAGAAATTCTGCTATTTGGAATATAAGAAGTTGTCAAGTAGAAATGATTTCAATTTGTCTTTTTAAACAGACATCATAAACCACCATCTTTAATTCACAACATAATTGGTCACATATTTTTATTGTTGCATGCCCTGCTCCTTTCCGTGTAAGAGTAGGGTTAAATTTACGATAGTGGGGCTATTTCTGTTCCTCATGGTACATTTACAAATTGTAAACGCGAAATCTATGTTAAGATTTAGAAGCAGTGCCAGGACGAAATTAAGCCACAGTTCGCTGGCCAAAGCCCCTGCAAATGCAGCAAAGTCAGCAGAGGCGCCACTTCTGCAGTCGACGATTCTATGAGTCGAAGGGTGGGGACGTCACGTAACCATGGCGGGTTGATCGACCTGCTGCCGGTTATGCTACGCCCGGTCATCGCCCCGATGCCTGTGGCGGGCTTTCTATTAATAATGAATGAAATGGTGTGATGTGGTGTGGCTCTCAGCTACGTACCCTCAGACTCAGAGTTGAAATATTAAAAGTTTTGCTGGTTTCGTTGTCTAGGGGCTGGGATACGTAGTTGCCGCAGTACAAACCAAATACTGCTGAGTCTACAGTATACAATATGAATATACACATGAATCGAATGGTTATAGGTTCTTATCACTCGGCAATTGCGAATGTAATGTAGAAATTTATAAATGAAGATTGCAGTTAAGTAAAATCTGCAGGTACTATCTTAAGGACGTTAAATGATGAGTACGGTAGTACAAGTACTTCTGAGAATGTGGTATATTTCTGCAAAGACTTATTGGTGTCGATGGTCCAGCAATTAAATAAAATATACGTTAAATAACAGGGAAACAACAGATTCCTACTGCCCGTAATTAGTAATGAACAACAATATAGCTCCCAAGATATTCACTTCTAAACGCATACAAATCTCACAAGTCCACAAGTCTGCACTCCGAAGTACGAGGCGTGTTTTTTAAGTTAGTACCGTTTTGAAATTTAAACAAAGACGTGCTAAGATATCGCAATAATTCTACTTTTACATGAAACCCTGTACCTTAATCTACGCACTGACGCCATTACAGTCTGTTTCTTCCTTGTTTACGTTGTGTACTCAGTGTTTAAGATGCTTACGGTAATCGTGAGAGCCGCCGACTGTGAAGTACGGGCTGTTATAAGATTTCTTAGTGCTAAAGGCCTAAGAGCGTTCGATATTCATCGTGAGATCTGTGCAGTTTACGGAGAGAACATTATGAGTGATGGAATGGTAGGAAAGTGGGTGAGAGCATTTAAAAATGGCCGCACAAATGTGCATGATGAACAACGGAGTGGGCGTCCTTCGGTCGTTAATGAAAGTTTGGTGCAGCATGTGGACAATAAGGTGAGAGAAAACAGACGCTTTACGATTTCCTCCTTGCAGGATGACTTTCCTAATGTTTCTCGTAGTGTTTTGTATGGCATTGTGACCGAGCACTTGAATTACCGAAAATTATGCGCACGTTGGGTACCGAAAATGTTGACAGATGTGCACAAAACCAAACGTTTAGACAATGCATTGACTTCCCTTGAGCGGTACCACAACGGCGGTGATGATTTCGCAAGCCAAATTGTTACGGGCGATGAAACATGGGTGGCCTACGTCACACCAGAATCAAAGCAACAGTCCATGGAAGTTGATCAAGGGCATCGTTTCGCTGCAAGACAATGTCCGTCCGCATGTGGGGAATCAGACCAAAGATCTCATCACATCTTTTCGATGGGAAACTCTAGATCATCCTCCGTACAGCCCCGATGTTGCGCCCAGCGACTACCATCTGTTCCTGCACTTGAAGAAGCACCTGGGCGGTCAGCGTCTTCAAGACGATGACAAAGTCAAAACAGTGGTGATGCAGTGGTTAACAAGTCAGGCGGCAGACTTGTATGAGAAGGAATTCGATAACTGGTACAACGTTACGACAAGTGCCTCAATATTGACGGAAATTATGTAGAAAAGTAGCTTAAGGCACAGGCTTTCATGTGAAAATAAAATTATTGAGATATCTTAGCACGTCTTTTTTAATTTCAAAACGGTACTTACTTAAAAAAAAACACGCTTCGTATTTCTATCACCCGCGACCACGCGCCAGCCGCTCCACACTCTCCAAGTCTCTCTTGCGACTGTGCGTTCGTCGCGCCGTACTGTCCCGCACTTCCTGTGTCCTGTGCCGTACTGTCTCTGACGCTGCATTCTTCCGAACTCCTCTCGTGTCCTCTCCCGTACTCCATGCTCCTCCCCCTCTTTCATACAGTCTTTCCGTTAACGATGTGAGTGGCTAGAGTGCTCACGTCATATCTTCAAACGAACGCACACTCACAAACATATTAAAACACATTCGGAATACTGGATTTACATTTAAATCACTTTAAATTGAATAAATTCTTCTACGGCTGAACCATAAACACGCTCTAACACACATTATTAAATACATAAACAAATTAAATAAACATATGTCAAAGTAATAGCAAGCGAAAGTAGGACAGTAGCCTAATGTCTCTGTGCTTTCTAAAACACAGTAAATATTTGACCAATTTCTTCTTGAATAGCAAATATCGGATATAAACCAAGACATAGATGAATAAATATATTTATAAACATGCTGCCACCTTTTTTCGTGTAACTGTGGAGTACTTTTGGCCTGACGCGATCGATAGTAATTGGCCACTTTGACCTCCAATAACTGTGCGTTACATGTCTTAATTCATACCAATTTAGGTTTACACTAACAGCTTTTTAAAGACACGTCGATCGACAAAATCGGATGAACCATTTAAATTTTGGAAATCCATTGCTGGTGTTACTTGTATAATTTACAGTCAGATATTAAACTTTAAACTAATAAAGATATTGAAAATCTGATTACACCATCAGAATCATTGTGCAAATAATGGTAATGTACATGTTTCTTTTTGAGATATCATGATTCATCTGACTACTATTAATTTCTATATGAACTGTGAAAAGTCTACCCTTAGGGTTTCACAAAGTCCGCCATCTTTGACACTCCTGGCGTGTCTCATTCATCGACACAGCATCACCATGGAATTCCCAGCCATGCAGGTGATGGACCTCGGCTAACATTCGGCACCACGTGGCCGCAAACGATCCGCGGCCCGCCAAGAGGCCCCAACGCGGACATGCCAATTCCGAACATAAAATATTTCCAGGGCGCCACAATTCACCTGTTACCTCACACAGTGTTTTCGACGCAACCCTGAATCAAGGTTGTCTCACAACAGTCAGCACTGACCAGCAGTTTGGTCTGTTGGCTGATTTGCGGGACGGGACGAAACAGTGAAGTCATTGGTCCTATCAGATTAGGGAAGATGAGGAAGGAAGTCAGCTATGGCCTTTCAAAGGAACCATCCCAGCATTTTCTGACCAGCAGGTTTTAAGCCACCAGGTCCTGTGAGTTATCATTCAACTAGCTAGGCAATTATGTGACGCCCAATCTGTATCAATTGGAGCTATTGTCGTAAGACTGCAGCTGCTGGGCCGTGGACGGAGACCCTGTCCTTCTGCTGAGGCCGTACTGCTGACACTGCACCAGCTGCCTGCAACTGCTCTTCAGCATCGATCCAGGCTTCGACCACGGGCAACATCATTGCCTTGTAGCTGGGACACCACACCCTTTCACTAGAATGGTCAATCTCGCCACCCTCGTCCACCGCTGAAAGCCACGACAGGCACTTGCCTTCTGTTGTCAGCACAATAATGGCACGCTGGAGATACCAACACAGCACGCTGTCTCTCGAGCAGCTACATTGCCTGTCCCTAATATGCCAGAATAATATAAGAAGACAGAAATGCACTCAAATATCTGTATGAGTTGGTTGGAGTGGTCAAAGACGTATTGTATTCACCCTCATGCCTGTCCACAGCCCCTCCAAACTAGTTGCATAGAGGAGTCCGAGCTGCATAAATTAGTATAGAAGTAATAAAGAAGTTTTTGGTCCTCATCAGGTTCTTCCTCTGCTGCTGCTCGTCCATCCCATCTTTGGCAGAACGACGCCCATGCCCATCGAAACCTTTCTCCTCTGCAGAACGGTACTACTAGTTTAAAGTCATACCTAATTCTTCAAAACAAAATTGAGTCAACGTATTGTTAGGCTTTTGTTAGCACGCCATTATTTTAAGCGGTTGCCTCGTTACATACAAGAATAGACACCAGGGCTGCCCTGACGGCACACATCTGTGCAATGAATATTTTGGATCTATGTGTGGAATTCCACATAAGATTATTCCGTATGACATCAGTGAATACAAGTAAGCAAAGTAAGCTAATCATGCTTCGATCACCAAAATAAGCTAATCACAGAGAGGAAATGTTGGGGAACTCAGTCATTTTCAAAGATTTGCGATATGTGATTTCTAAATCAAGTTCTGATAAAAATGCGGACTCAAAAATTTTTAACACTCAGTTTTACGTATTTCTTCATCCCTGTGCTGTGTTGTCATTGATTATGATATGTTTTCCCTTGCAGAGAATTGTTTGTATTCATTTATGGGTTTGTATTTATTATGGATCCAACCACAGCACAAAAATCATTAGATGTAATATATTTTTATTTTGTAATTAACTATCAAATCTTCAAAAGAGTTGTGACACTAAACCTGTCTCATGCATATTTGCTATTATGGCAGCAGAAAACAGCTCAGTTCCTGTTTCTTGGTTATTAATGAAGTTATGAGAATGCAGTGCAATTTTTTTCATGATTCTCTGTTCAGTATTTCTCTAGGTGAAACGGAACGTAAATATCTTTATATGAGCAAATTAGAAAGGAGGTATTTCAACTTCGAAATGGAGATATTAACCCTCACATACAGCATGGTATACTACAGCGGTTTTAATGGGTCAAAAGTAGCTTGATGTGAAAAAGTTAATCACTTCACGCTGTACACGGCAAGAAAAACAGTGCCCAAGAAGTGAACCCTGAGAAATGCCATTAGCAATGCATTAATGGAGAACAAAGCCTGACAACCAACAGAAGTTGTTGAAAGAAAGCACGTCAATAAGGAAAAGGTTTGCTGTCACTGATGAAGTGACATGTGACAGCTTCCTTTGGTGAAGCAATTGGACTCTGTGGAAGTAAAATTAAGTAGTTCACATGATGAACTGACAGTCCAACACGGTACTAATTCTATTATATGTGTACATTTCATAAAAGAATTGAAAGCATGTAAGTTATCATTACAATTTTTGTGAAGAAATTGGAATTTTGGAACTGATTGTTGGATTTACAAATTTGTCATAATCCGCACCTAGTTGCTGTCTCCCAGTCGGGCTGATGGACCACAGGTGACTGTGGAGATGTGGGACATATATTACTGCAGACGTTGAAGATACGTATATCTTTTAGTGACAAGAGTTATTTCATACAGATATAGGCTTCCAGTATGAGATTTTCACCCTGCAGCGGAGTATGCGCTGATATGAAACTTCCTGGGAGATTAAAACTGTATGCCGGACCTAGACTGGAACTTGGGACTGTTGCCTTTCGCGGGCATGTGCTCTGCCAACTGAGCTACCCAAGCGCGACTCACGCCCCGTCCTCACAGCATAACTTCTGCTAGTACCTCGTCTCCTTCCTTCCAAACTTCACAGAAGCTCTCCTGCGAAACCTTGCAGAACTAGCACTCCCGAGAGAAAGGATTATGCAGAAACATGGCTTGAGTCGTTCTTGGGTAGCTCAGATGGTAGAGCACTTTCCAGCGAAAGGCAAAGGTTCGAGTCTCGGTCTGGCACACAGTTTTAATCTGTCAGGAAGTTTCGGAAATAGGCTTTCTGTAAAGATCGCAATATACATCATAATTGTAAACTGATTATTATGATGTATATAAACTGGTCTTCATAATTATAGGAACCAAATAAAAACAACATAGGAATTAATGTTAAATTAATTATCACTGTACAAAACATTTCAGTTACTATTTTTCCCTGAAGTAGTTTGTATATATTCAGCAACCAAATAAAATCAGTGTCAGAACGTTATACTGGTGGCTTTCTGCTTGAATGATATCATATATTATTTTTTGCCAACGAAGGCGATTTATTATAAAGTAAGCCGCCTAGGTGCTTCACTCTGCCACAGTATGAGCAGTACTCAAAAAGAACTAATTATCACTTAAAAATAATGTTACACAATTAATTTTCAGTTTGTATGTAGGTGCATATCTACAATACTGGTACACATTGATGTCCATTTGCTGCAGTATGCAGTACGCCGTTAGAACAGTGAAAACAGAATCATACAATCTACCTTCACCTTATAACCGGCATGCGCCATTTTCTTTTGCCTCAACTAGTAACATATTGTTGAACAGTAGAGCGGAGATTTCAATGAGTACCAGAACTGTAGATGTTAGCTGCAAAGGAAGAATACATTAACTATGTAACATCATTATTGGTGGTGATAATAAAAATTTTACGGCTGTCACTTGTATTTAGGCGATCTCCGGATTTACTACTTGCACATGTGTGCTGATCCACCATATTTTCATTTCTTTCAAGCAGATACAAAGTCTTATTCACAAATGAAATCATCCATTATACAATTATATGAACG
The DNA here is from genome assembly GCF_021461385.2 of Schistocerca piceifrons. Classification (NCBI taxonomy): domain Eukaryota; kingdom Metazoa; phylum Arthropoda; class Insecta; order Orthoptera; family Acrididae; genus Schistocerca; species Schistocerca piceifrons. The sequence goes on from NC_060141.1 coordinate 488,547,458, forward strand.
GAGTAGGCGAATTCCCAGTTCTTTGAAAATTGGTTTTGTGATTGCATGCCTTCACTATTTGCTTTTGCATGAGAAATACTTTAGTGGGTTCTTCACTAGAAAGGGATGCAATATGAAATGACAGCGTTCATCTTAGTGAAGTAAATAATTCTTGTAATAGTCAAGTCACAACTTTCACTGAGCAGCCAAAAGGCATGATTTAATTTACTTAGCAGCTTTTATATGCAAATATTACACTGTAATGTCAGTCAATTTTCATTTACTATAGGTTTTTCTTCACTGGGCAAAAGATCATATGAGGTGTTTCATCTCTTTTGGGCCAAAGCTTATGACAGTAGAGCCAGTGCAAGAGACTGTCACTGTTGTCAAATAAGTTCTCATCTGCTGTGGAGAAATATTCAGAGCAAGGAGGTTTGTATCATCAGCATATCATTCAGAAACTGTTAATGTTAAGTTTTCTGATTTTCTGTTTGAATCTAGATTCTTTTCGGACTCCTGGGGTGACTGGTCTGAATGAAATTTTCTTCCACCACATGTTATTTCTATTAACAGCTCTCTGATTGACAGGTATGACTGAAATCACTCATTGCAGTCCTCCAATATATTACAGTCTGCTAGTTTGCTGAGTGCAGAGAGTCGTTGGCTTGATCAGTGGTCTTTAGGGAGTCAATAAAATGCTCAGAATCATAGTGTCTGTTGTTAAATGAATGTATTATATGAGCAGTAAATGAGAAGAGCGTTTTATCAATACATTTGATTATCCAAAAATTAAACTACTGGGAGATGAGGGGGCTGTATGAATGAGTGGTTTCAGCAATCTCAGGCGTCTATCAATAACAACTACTAGGATCATGGTTTAATGCTTCTCAATACATCGTTGTGCGCTCTTTCTTGTAGAAGTAATTGTTGGTGTTACTATTCTATCACGTGGTAGACCCTTTTCTCCTCTTTCCTCATCCTGATGTAGCTGAGAGAACAAACACAGGAATTCTACAGTGCTTTATAAAATATACTTAGCAGTCCTGTAGTGGTGAGGAATTCAACAACGATGATAGAATAAATTCACACCGAAAAATTCCCGTTTTATGCAGCACCTTTTCCAATCGAGATATCAAGTTCCCGACCTGTCGATTTATTGTTTCCAATAGTGGTACTGGGAGTATACACATCAATCCAATCCCTCCTCAGAATGTTTAAGGATGTAACATACAACTGAGTTGAAATTTGAAGTTTTCAGTTGCCTCCGACGTAATCAACTGTCTACCAAACGATGTGACTGTGTCATTATCCGCCAATAGGAGGAAAGGGAAAAAAAGTCTGGATGTGTTTGGAATCCGGGAATTTGGGGCTCGAATTCCGCCTAATATACCATTCCTAGGATCCTCCAGTAGGATGCAAGGAAAAACTGTCTCACACAGAGGATATCGATTTAATTAACTAATTAATTTTTCGGTCAGGTAGAGTGAAAGAATATTTGCAAGACGTCCACAGCTGGTGGTTTACCAGATATTCGCTACATTGTTCAAGACAAAAGAGGAGTGATTTACCAGATATTCACTACTTTGTTCAGGACAAAAGGGGGGTTAGTGTGGCACATGACAGACACTCGCTGCGCATGAACTTGCCACCTGAGAGAGAGATAAAGAGAGAGAGGGAGAGAACGCGTATGTTTCGGCAGGAATTTCTCAGGTATATCAAATATCAAAGGGTTGCCGGCACCTGAAGTTTGCTCTGCTATTACTGCAACATCTGTTCGGCATGCTGTGTGAGGTGTTTGGCGCATGATACGGCCACTGATGGACGTGTTGCTTCGATGGACACCAAGCGGCCTGCGCAAGCGGGAATACGTCAAGTAGGTGGATCAGTGGACAGTGGACAGCGCGTTCTTTGCGATTGAAAGATTTTCAAACAGTGTAATTACGCGCGATGTGCTATGTTGACGGTATTCCTTGCACGACTGGAAAAAACAGCGGAAAGTAAAGATTTATGTGCCTTCTATCCAACAGACGGATGGGGAAGGGGGTCGGGGTGGGATGGGGGAGATGTAGTGGCGTTGTGAACTGGGTCAGTTTGTCTCTGAACTGCAGTAAAACTGAGTGGAAGCCGCGACATAAAATTTATGTATAAACCGTAAAACTCAATGAACATTTTCCCTTTACATGAGTGGTATGCAGTTTTTTTTCGTGGGGATATACAGAGTGTTTAAAAATGAACATACCGGTTTTAAGGCGTCGTAGTATTTATTACGTTCTGTAACTAATACACCAAATGAAAGAGAAATCCAAACATTTCTTATCTGTATACCGGTGCGCAATGGGAAGAGTATGGCATGACAAACAGTGACTGAGAAATGTGCTAAACGAGTGCGAGTCTTTCACGCTTAGCTCCAAGAAATATTCCTGCGGAAAGTTTATGGGCCTTCCTGTAACTGATGTTCCTTATGTTGATGTTCTACAGATATGGCCCGTACCTCTATGGGAAGAAGCTGAACAACACATCTTTAGTTGGGAGCAAGATGGTGCGCCGCCTCACTGGCATAAGTCAGTAAAGGACTGGTTAAACGACGTTGTATCCGACCTGTGAATTGGGTGCAAGGGGCTGGTTGACACAGCATTCTAAAGCATGACCTCCACGTTCACACACAATCTGACGGGATCATGTGTATGTTCCTCCGATACCAGCAGATCTATCCGACTTCAGAAACAGTGTTATCGCAACTGTTACTGCTGACACACTGATCCAGGTTTCGGAACAACTCGCCTATCGACTCGATGTGTGACAGGTGTTCACAATAATTGTCTGAAAATTGTTTGTTTCCCTTTTATTTGGTGTATTATTTATAACTGTAAGATGAATGTAACACGTGCTACAAAGCCTTAAAACCAGTATATTCATTTTGAAACACGCTGTATATGTGGCGATATGGAACAACAGTCATCAGTTAAAGGAACGCACACATGTGCCACTCCTATTTACAAACATCTCGCTATTGCCCAAAAGGGAAAGTAGCGAAACCTTAGAGTCCTCATTGTCAAACTATTATGAAAATTAATAGGTAGGAGCAGTAGCACTAAAAGGGCACATAGAAAGTGCGGTTAGTTCAAAACCTGCTAACTAAAAGTCGACAACTAATCGAAGATTACATGAGGTAAGAGCTGAGGCGCATTTTACATAATGAAAGATAGGTAAATTTTAAACTAGTAGGGACACAAATAATGAAGCGGCAGAATAATGGACCATAGTCACAGGAAAAAATGAGAAACATGCGAAGTTCTGTTGAAAGAGGACCATTTTACAGCTATGTAAAATGAACTGGATGGACCTTGCAGACCTCAAAATAGGAAACAAGCATATGCTTTATATTCCGTAAGCCTAATTAAGGGCCACAAAAGTAATGGCGAAAAACACTGATTCAGTTAAGAAATATGCATGTATGGCGTAGAATAATTAGAAACCAGAAAGAGAAGGAAGTGAGGCTGGACTCTGCTTTAAAAAGAAAAGTTATTCAGCAGGACTGTGTGCTTAAGCGCAGTTTTCTCATTCAAAATGCCAGACAGATCACGGTAAATGCCGCTTAAGCATGCAGTCCTGCTGAATAACTTTTCGTTTTTGAAGCAGCGCCCAGCCTCATTTCCTTCTCCTTCTGGTTTCTGATTATTGTACGCCATACATGCATGTTTCTTAACTGAATCAGTTTTCCGCCATTACTTTTGTGGTCCTCAGTTAGGCGTACCGTACATACGGCATATGCATGTTTCCTGTTGTGAGGTCTGCAAGGTCCACCCAGTTCATTTTACAGAGCTATAAAATGGTCCTCTTTCAATAGAAATTTGCACGCTTATCATTTTATTCTATGACTATAGAGCATTATTGTGTTGCATCATTATCTGTGTCCCTACTAATTTAAAATTTGCCTATCTTTCGTGATGTAAAATGCGCCTCAGGTCATATCTCATGTAAGCCTCGATTAATTGTCGACTTTTAGTTAGCAGGTTTTAAATTGACCCCACATTTAATGTGTCCTTTTAGAGTTATTGCTCCTAGCTATTAATTGGCATAATAGTTTGACAGTGTGGACTGTAAGGTTTCGATACTTTCCCTTTTGGTCAGTAGCGAGATGCTTGTAAATAGGAGTGGCAAATCTGTATGTTCTTTTATCTGAGACAGTGGCGTGTTGTTCCATGTCGCCACATAGATATATCTCCACTTAAAAAGCTACATGCCACTCGTGTAAAGGGAAAAGCGTCATTGTGTCTTACGGTTTATGCATAAATTTTATGTTGCTGCTTCCACTCGGTTTTACTACAGTTTTGTACTGCCCTGTTCCACATGTACTTTAACCATGCATAATGCTCTTTTAACGTTTCTCACGTAATTTTTTTACGTAATGTTTCTTTCTTTATTCTTCGTTTTAAATGTTAATCACCAATTCAAATTGTTATCGGCCGGTCTAGAGGCCCATCATTCTTCTTCCCGTCAACAGATGGCAGTACTTTTGCCACTCTGGTTTACCAGTTTGCTTCCTCCTTCGCGCTCGTTGATATCACACCGTGTCTTGCACTTATCCACCGTGGCGCTCGGTGTCACAGCACCAAGTGTAAGTGCCCTGCTGTTCTTTGCATATTTCTTTACCCAGGCAGTCGCCCATAGTACTGTCTGGTGTCTCTTTGGCATTGACTTACGTTTCATATCACCTAGCCCGTCCAGCGGTTTTTAAATGTTTTTAAATTTTTTATGGATTTTTTTGGTTTCTTATGTGTGTTATTGCGCGTAAAAATTATCTCTCGTCTCTTGCTATTTTCAGTACGACACTTGAAGATGGGCGTATAAGAGCCTGAAATCGATCGTGTGTTACACAAAAGAACCTTACAACTGTAGCTGTATTTTCAATTTCTGGCAAAAGAGAACAATAGGTTAAGGGCTGACATGAAGTAGGACTATTTTTGTGCCCCTTTGTATATATGCTTGCCTCTGATGTGGACAACCCGTACTAACAGAACATGCTTGTGCTGTCATTACCCTACACAACAGAGTCAAATGAACATATAATTTAACAAAACAAAAGACATTTACGTTGATATATTTTCATTATTTTTTACAGAGGTATATCTTACCAATGGAAAATGTAATTTCGAATTCAAACTTTCCATAATTATAAATTTCAACCAATACAAGGACTTCGTAATTTGATGCATTGCTTATTTCAGATTTATAAAGCTGACAACAGTTTTTGGTTTTGAGATCTTTCAGAAAGTCTCAACTAACAAACCAGTCACTAAAATTGGGAAAAAATATGCATTTAACGCATACAGATCTCTGTTTTGTTGTCTCCGAGATCCTGTTTGACAGATGTACAATTTCGTAAAATGGATGGAGGGGATGGGTAAAAAAAGTAATAATACATAAAAAGTAGTATCATTGCTAAGTTTTAACTAAAGATATATGCCTTATTGTAAAATTGAGGTTACTCAAAAAATCGTTAACGCAAACTTTGAGCTACCTTGTACTTAAATATTTTATATTATTCATAAGTTCTTATTTTAGTCATGAAAAGAAAAAAGGAAAAAATAGTGCATATGCATTGAACAGAATATGCGCTATTTAAATAATAATAACGTGGAAAAAGTACCTTTATAAATGACCTTAATGCAGACAGGTTTCGCTTTAATCCGGACATCTTCACTGAAGAAGTAGTCAGTTACATAATCACAGTTCTCAGTCTTATTTGGATGGGTGTCACATGTTTCATCAAAGAGAGAATGACACCTATAACAGTGCAGTCCATCTCCTGCAAAACGAAGAGAATACAGTTAAATAATGTCTGTGCAGTGCTTATCATTCGTTAATGTCAAACTTTAAAGCAATATTGTTATCCAAATTAGAAGATAAATCGTGGTTTAAAAGCAGGTTGACATCAACGTCACTAAAAGAAGCTTGTTGTAACAAATGTCTTCAAATTATTGGGAAAACTATATGGGGCCATGGAAACAAATCCTTTCTATTAAACTAGGCCCAAGAGTTCAACTGCACAGAAAGCCATTAGGAGGATACCGAATGAATTTTCACTCTGCAGCGGCGTGTGGGCTGATATGAAACTTCCTGGAAGATTAAAGCAGTGTGCCGGACCGAAACTCTAATTCGGGACCTTTGCCTTTCGCGGGTGCTCTACGACTTGAGCTACCCAAGCACCAGTCACGATCCGCGCTGACAGCTTCCCTTCCGTCAGTATCTCATCTCCTACCTTTCAAAGTTCACAGAAGCCCGCCTGCGATCCTTGCAAGACTGGCTCTCCAAGAAGATTCGGAGATATGGCTTAGCCACAGCATGGGTGATTGCTTCCAGAATGAATTTTCACTCTGCGGTGCTAGTCTTTCAAGGTCTGCAGAAGAGTTTCTGTGAAGTTTGGACGGTAGAACATTAGGTACTGGCGGAAGTGTAGCTGTGAGTGTGGGTCGGGAGTCGTGCTTGCGTAGCTCAGGCGGTAGAGCACTTGCCCACGAAAGGTATTGGTCCCGACTTCGATTATCGGTCCGGCACACAGTTTTAATCTGCCAGGAAGTTTCATATCAGCGCACATTCCGCTGCAGAGTGAAAATTCATTCTGGAAACAAGCTCCAGGGTGTTGCTACAGTGCTAACCAAAGTCCCCCATCAACCCACATGACATAGTGCAGAAATGGTGGAACGATACACTAGAGTAATTGCCATAAACAGTCAGGATCTAGCATTTTAGAGCCAAAGAATTGTTGCTGAAAGTGACTGATGGAATTCAATGCCAGTGATGGCGAATCATAGTGGGAGCTGGATTGAATACTGTCTGTCGCTCGTGACACTTCATCTGTCACGATAGGGTCCATTACGTAAAATTGTAGTTCGTTACGGGTAGCACTTCGTGTGGGTGTCAATTTCCCAACTTTAATCCCTGTTCTGAAACCTCTGAAGTAATTGTGGCTTACCATTCCTGGACGTCTTAGTCAGAAGCAGAGCTGATGGTACACTGGGACACAGCATCTATCGCAAATCAACTCATACAGAGCTATATTTGCAGGCCACAAGTTGCCATCATCCTGCGCAACGCGGTAGTGTCCTATGCTCTTTGGTGCATAGAGCACATGTAGTCTCAGATGCTGACAGTTTACCTGGTGAGTTAAAACACCTGAGAACGGTATTCCAAGACAATGGCTATTCCGATAGGCAGATACGCCATGCATTCCGTTCCAAGCAAACTCAAAGCAGGGATGTAAATGAAGTAACGGAGGCACCCACTGCAACAGCGTTCTTTGCCCTATTTTGGCGGCATGTGTTCGAGGATAGAAAGAATCCTCAAAAAGCACGACGTCAAGTGTGTTTTTCGGCCACCAGCAAATCTGAGGAATTTATTGTTCTCGGTCAAAGAAGACCTTGGCCTCAGGAAACGTGGCGTGTATAAAATCCCATGCCAATATGGAAAATCTTACATTGGACAGACATGCCGAACCGTGCAAGAACGTTGCGTCGAACATTATCGTCATACACGCCTGGGGCAACCTGATAAATCAGGGATAGCGGAGCATTGCCTGGATACGGGTCATCGTACGCTTTATGAACAGACGGAAATTTTATCCCAAGCGTCATTTTTCTGGGACTGCGTTATTAAGGACGCCATACATATCAGCACGGCGGACAATCTTATCAACAGGGATGCAGGTTTTCATCTGAGCGCCGTCTGGAATCCAGCACTGGCTGCCATTAAATCAAAAACATGGAAAACAAGAATTTCCGTTTCCTGAAGTGACGCAGGAGCGCCCGCAGCACTGTCATTGCCCATAGCGCACGCGCGGGTGGCCTTTCTGCGGCTCCCAGCAGGGGGCACCAGGAGCGCCGCTTTCCTCCAACTACGAGCGTCTTCTTGCGCACGCGTATTGCCTGCTCCCGTCATGATAAATTCCGAGGCCGCCGCGCGATTATCATCAATCGCGCCTTGCAGCAGTGACAGCAGCAGCTACCACCACCTGATGATGTCGAGCAGTTGCATCGAAGAAATATTGTGCGATTTACACAATACAATCCTGCGGCAAACCCGAAAAGCGTATTTGCTCTGAAGTAGTTACCATAGCGCTGTCCTTGTTGAGTATGTAGGGCTGCCCCCTGCCTATTTCGGCCTCCACATTTACACTTATGTTTCGCTAGCCAGGTAAGGCCGCTGCCTCATCTAGGAGATTATTTGTAAACAGAAGAGACAAGATAATGCCTACATGCAAGCCGCCAGCAGTCACCACAGCGTCCGGGGGCGCCAGTCTCGCCTCTACGTGGTGTGTAAGTCACCACACACACCACTGCAGTCGCGGGCACTAATTTTCTTCCACACGGTCACATGCTCAAGTGATATTAAGCATGTACCCTTCCCCAAGCGTGTTCTTGTGTCGGCGTTCCGTCCACGGAGAGCTGGTTAAGTCCCGAGCTCCGATCCACCAACAGCCGCCTCATGCCTCCACTGCGGACAACGCCTGCTGCTGCCACTTCGCTGCCCGCCACCGTACCGTGTCACCCTCTTCCTGAGCCACGTCCGACGCCGCGATTCCGTCAGCCGCTCCGAGGGCACCGGTCCATTCTGTTTGTTGTGACTGCCCACGTCTCATTCCCTTGTGGGACCTTGTAGTTATCAGTAGACTGACTACGAGCTCTCAGACTCATAGGAACGTGTCGTCACAGCACCTGCTGCTTGTCAGGAGGCTGTCTGCGAGTTATCAGCCTCATGGGACAGTGTCGTTGTTAATCTTCTCTCCTCCTCAATACACTGCTGTTCTCCAGTTTAGTAGACAGTTTAGTTTAGTAATATCATGTTCCGCAGATCATTTTCACGATTATTTTATCGATATGATGTGGAAAAAGTCAGATTACAAGATATATATATATATATATATATATATATATATATATATATATATATATATATATATATATATATACACACATGAACAGTGCTAATATTAATATCATTGAAATTTTTAGTTCTACACATGCAACAGCATTTAGAGGTACAATGTTTTTTACCAGTTCTGAAACAGAAACTCGTCCATGGTATAGAAGGAGTTGTCCAAAAGAAATGATTTTAAGCTAGATTTAAAACTTGATCTGCTACCTGTCAGACACTTTATGTTGTTGGGCAAATGCTCAAAGATTTTTGTTGATGAATATTGTACCCCTTTTAGAGCAACTGACAGCTTCAATAACAGATAGTAAAGGTCATTTTTCTCTCTAGTGTTGTACATGTTAACATCACTGTTCTTCGCTAAATGAGATGGATTATTTGTAACGAATTTCATTAGCGAATATATGTACTCTGACGGTGCACATAAAATACCTAACTCCTTGAATAGGTGCTTACATGACGTCCTTGGGTGAAAACCACCAATTATTCTCACTGTTCTCTTTTTTGCTATCAGTACTTTGTGTCTAAGTGGTGAGTCACCCCAGAAAACTATTCCATAAGGCATTATTGAGTGGAAATGTGCAAAGTACGTTAAGAGGCTGATCTGTTTATTACCAAGACTAACGAGTATACGAAGATCAAAAGAAGCTGAACTTAATTGTTTGAGAAGCTCAGTAATATGCTTCTTCCAGTTCAAGTTATCATCAATGTGAACACCCAAAAATTTGGAGAAATATACCTTGTTAACTGAGCCATGTTCATATGCTACATCAATTGTCAATATGACTCTATTCGGTGTACAGAACTGGATATAGTGAGTTTTTCAAAATTAAGGGGGAGTCCATTTTCTGAGAACCATTTAATAAATCTGTGAAAGTCATCCAAAACAATATCTTCAGCTGCTTCTTCTGGAATGGGATTTATTATAACACTCATGTCATCTGCAAAAAGTACTGGTTCTGCTTGCTAAACGTTAAGTGAGAGGTCATTCACATGAATAAGGAACAGCAGAGGACCGACAATGGAATCCTGTGGGACTCCCTTTGTAATAACTCCCCATTCACTAGAATTTACCACCCTCCCAACATTATTTGAGTAATTTAGAACAACTTTTTGCTTTCTTTTCGTTAAGTATGATTCAAACCAGATGTATGTGTAGCCTTCAATTTTTTCTAAGAGTGTAACATGATCCACACAGTCAAATGCCTCGGAAAGATCACAAAAAATGCTAACTGGGGATAATTTGTTATATAGGGCTTGTACTATTTGATGGGCAAATGTGTAGATAACATTCTCAGTCGAGTAACCCTTCCGGAATCTGAACTGTGACATGCTGAGAACATTATTTTCACTTAAATGTGAGACTGCTCTTGAATACATAACTTTTTCGAATATTTTAGAAAATGAAGTCAGCAATGAGATTAGTCTATAATTATTCAAGTCACTCTTGTCCCCTTTCTTATGAAGAGGTTTGAAAATTGCGTATTTCAGTCTGTCTGGAGAAATTCCCTGTGTCAGCGAAGCATTACATATATCACTAAGCACCCCACTTATTAAATTAGAACAACACTTCAAAATTCTGTTAGAGACTCCATCAACACCACATGAGCCCTTGTTTTTCAGTATATTTATAAGTCCCTTAATTTCAGTGGGGGGTGCTGGTGCTATTTCTAAAGGCCTAAAGTCCTGGAAATGACATTTTTAACACATTTTCTTGCTTCTTCAACTGAACCCTTTAATCCTATTTTTGCTGCTACATTCAGAAAATGATTGTTAAATATACTTGCAACATATGAATTATCACTCATAACATCATTGTTTCACTTTATTGATATGGTATACTTTGCACTGTGAGGCTGCCCCGTCTCCTGTTTGACAATATTCCATATAGTTTTAATCTTATTATCTGCATTATTAATTTCTGTCAGAATGCAAAAGCTTCTCGATTTCTTAATGACTTTCCTTAAAATATTACAGTATCTTTTGCAGTAAGCAAGTAACGTCAGATCCCGACTTATTCTGGCCTGAATATATATTTCCCTCTTCCTCTTACACAATATCTTAATTTTTTTGGTAATCCATGGCTTACTTGACTTTGTAATGTTTTTTTTTTGGGGTATGTTTCAGGGAAGCAGCTCTCAAATATTGAGACAAATGTACGGTGGAATAAACATATATTTACACACTTGTAGTTAGAGGCAATCATTAGATTTACTCCTGGTATACAATACTTTTTTTACAAATAACTTAGTAAATAATGTAATGCCACACTGTTCACTCATATCTCACTATCACTCACTGCACACACTATACACACATTGTTTCATAACACTTCACTCACTGCACACACACACACACACACACACACACACACACACACACACACATGCACACTTACACACACACACACACACACATTACTATAGAAGTATATTGCAGTAGCAACTCACAAGCATATGCTTCATGGATCTGATCTACACGAAAACTATTTGTTTCAATATTTTTGACTTTGTGTCAAGTTTTTATATAAGTAGTAACTCCTCCTTTTTCCATGTTGACTCTACATGAATAAGATACTAATCTGTAATCCCTTAAATTTAACTTCTCTATCCCTGTGGCTACACGGTATTCAGAGAGACACAAAACATCTATACCTTCAGAATTTACCTCATTTTCTAGGTATACAATAAGCTCAACTACCTTATTCTTCAATCCTCTAATGTTCTGATGAAACACACAAGTTTTATTTCTTTGGATACTGCTGCAGACATTATGGCACTGTTCTGTTTTATCCATTTCCATGCTCTCTATCTGTAACCTGACTCTAGCCTAAAAAATGTGTCCCTCTGACTCCAGTAATCACAGGTATTTTGTCTTGTGTGCATGTGGCCCCCTTACACTTTCTGCAAGAAGATCAACTAATCTATCCTTCCCACTCCTATTTAGGTGCAGGTCATGACTAGTGTAATACTCCCAATTGCATCAAAAGGAACAGCACAGATATGAGATTTAGTTTCTGCCAACAGAAAAACCCCTCCCCCCCCCCCCCAGCTCTCTGTTAACACAGTTAACAGCCGTATTAACCCAGGGCTGGTCATGGCGCTGCAAAACATCCACAAACCCCACAAGAGCGTGAGCTGTTGCTCTTCCTATTACATCTAGGTCACACCTAACACTATAGTCCGAATTGCTAGCCAGGGCGTTTCCTGCTCCTCCTCCTATAAGAATAGTCCTCACCATCAAAATCTTTGCACAAGGCCCCTAGACTTTCTGTAACCTAGCTAAGTTTAGCACCAGGTTCCACAATGCTTGTGAAGTGGTACTCGACTCGTAAACTACCCTGTAGCAACTGGCCTACACCTCTCCCATGACTGCTACCTAACAGCAGGACTCTTGTCTTTCTGCTTGACTTTACTCCCGACCTAGCATTGCAATTGTTACTACGAGTCTGCTGCACCCTACTTTGCTCAAAAACTGTTCGAGGCTCTTCTGCTTCAGGTAACAAATCAAACTGATTGCTCACTGGAATCTGAAAACTGATTTCTGAGATTTTCTCCTTCCGACTGCGACTTATTACCTGTTCCCGGCTCCCATTGTCTCGTTCTCCCTTCAGCCTGTCTAATTCGAAGTACGCCATTTCTAATTCAGCCTGAAGGGCACAAATCTTTCTTCCCTGTTCCAAGATTTTCTTGTCACGGCTACATAATATACAACTCCATTGGCGAGCCTCATCTGGCACTATAACAGCTTCCCCGCAATAATTACCCCAGTGAAACACCATCCCACAATCCTGACATTTCACTCCCGTGTTCACTAACCTACAACAACATCCACATTTGTCACACATGACGCAGAATAAGCAATACAAATTACACTACAAACAATTCCGCTACACCAAGAAATAATTAGTAGGAAGGAGCTTACCTTCTGGTGAGATGAATAGAGAACTTCTGGACGTCAGGGGAATGTAGCAGCAGGCGAATGTAAACAGCGTGAAGTTAATTGCCGACGTAGGTTATAGAGGCGGAAATCATGAAACGAGTAAGAAACTGAAGAGGCTCGATATGTTCTAAAGACAAATTGAACAGGCGCTATCACTGCATTATGTATAAATCCTCTAATGGAAACAGAAACACCATTTAACGACTTTACTGCAAATTGACGTTCCCCTCGGAATATGAACACAATATGGAAAATTAACTGTACGGAAGTATAGAAACACAGAAAACACAAACCGAATGCAAACTACACACGCACGATACTCTTCACAATAAAGGTACACAGACACTACCTGGAAATTATTGAATAATCACATAACTTGCTGCGGACGATAACGAAAACAAACCCACGCCAGCGACTTGCACTCTAGAACAGTTATCTTTTCACGAAAACTACGCAAGTAAAAGCGAACTTTCAATATATAGATCACAATACATACTAATTTACTTATTTAAGCTACGATATTGCCCTAATAAATTGTTTTTCCCCAAGTAAACACTTATATTTAAAAGGGCACTGAGTAAACACACACGCCTGCTCCAAAGAGCTTCATGTAATGAGGTGCATCTACAGTCGTTAATGTGAGGTAACCTATTTGCCTGAGTACTGAGAGTGAGGGTAATATGAAGCGGTGTAGCACACAATGTTGACTTTGCGATCAGTTGGGTTCCCCGCTACGTCGGCAGCCCCGTCCAGGAGGCGATGTTCGCTAAGCTGCTGTCGTCGCCCCGCCTGCGGCTAGGCTTTCGCCACGCATGGGCCTCGACTGCGGGAAACGCGTCCCGGTTTCCGCATGTCATGAGGGGCTGCTTGCGCAGTTCGCAGAAACGTGCGGTTTACGCGCAGGCTGTGACCAACAGCGACATTATTCTCAGAGGTTGTATTTAGCTAAGTTAATATTATAAACAGTGATACTACAAAGCATATGTATCACTTCAGCGAGTCTTGCTCCTGTAGGAGAGGATAGAACAGTCCTCACCAGTTGTGTAGGGAAGACATTGGATAGTTAAACCCCCTTGTCTGGATCTTAGATCGTTCGCCTCCACTCTACAGGATGCGCGTAAGTAGCTGGCTTTCTTGTGCAGGCTTCGTCTAATAGGTTGACATTGAGAAGACCTATACTGCATGGAAGCATAATACCCTCAGGCACCTCCATGAATGGAGCTCCTGACAATGTCCTCCTACCCTTATACGTATTTCCTCTCCAGACTGACTTTTCAGTATCGAACCGGTGATATCCTATTGCGTCAACCGTAAGAATAGCTACTGAGTGTTCAGTATTTGTGGACGAGTCTTTGGTGGTTTGTTCCTCTTTGAATCTTTCAGAAATCCAATAAACACAACTAACAGTTAGAAGGTACGAAGAATGGACGGGAAGAAAAGATTTTAAATTTTATTATTGGAACACGTGAGGCAATACTGACCCTACGACTTATCTTAGAAGCTAGATTAAGGAAAGGCAAACCTACGTTTCTAACATTTGTAGACTTAGAGAAAGCTTTTGACAATTGGAATACTCTCTTTCAAATTCTGAAGGTGACAGGGGTAAAATACTGGGAGCGAAAGGCTATTTACAATTTGTACAGAAACCAGGTGGCAGTTATAAGAGTCGAGGGACACGAAAGGGAAGCAGTGGTTGGGAAGGGAGTGAGACAGAGTTGTAGCCTCTGCCCGATGTTATTCAATCTGTATATTGAGCAAGCAGTGAAGGAAACAAAAGAAAAATTCGGAGTAGGTATTAAAATCCATGGAGAAGAAATAAAAACTTTAAGGTTTGCCGATGACATCGTAATTCTGTCAGAGACAGCAAAGGATTTGGAAGAGCAGTTGAATGGAATGGATAGTGTCTTGAAAGGAGGATATAAGATGAACATGAACAAAAGCAAAACGAGGATCACGGAACGTAGTCGAATTAAGTCGGGTGATGCTGAGGGAATTAGATTAGGAAATGAGACACTTAAAGTAATAAAGGAGTTTTGCTATTTGGGGAGCAAAATAACTGATGATGGTCGGAGTAGAGAGGATATAAAATGTAGACTGGCAATGGCAAGGAAAGCATTTCTGAAGAAGAGAAGTTTGTTAACATCGAGTATAGATTTAAGTGTCAGGAAGTCGTTTCTGAAAGTATTTGTATGGAGTTTAGCCATGTATGGAAATGAAACATGGGTGATAAATAGTTTGGACAAGAAGAGAATAGAAGCTTTTGAAATGTGGTGCTACAGAAGAATGCTGAAGATTAGATGGGTAAATCACATAACTAATGAGGAGGTATTGAATAGAATTGGGGAGAAGAGGAGCTTGTGGCACAATTTGACTAGAAGAAGGGATCGGTTGGTAGGACATGTTCTGCAAGGAATCACCAATTTAGTATTGGAGGGCAGTGTGGAGGGTAAAAATCGTAGAGGGAGACCAAGAGATGAATACACTAAGCAGATTCAGAAGGATGTAGGTTGCAGTAGTTACTGGGAGATGAAGAAGCTTGCAGAGGATGGAATAGCATGGAGAGCTGCATCAAACTAGTCTCAGGACTGAGACCACAACAACAACAACAACAACAACGAGAAACCTGCGCGTGTCGCTTCTAACTGATCAGGCTTTGCTTTTAACGATCCAGAACGGATAATTATGGCCACTTCTTAATTTTAAAGATACATGATTTATTGATAAATTATACAGTAAACAGATCCTAACACAAGTATTAAAATTATTGTATGTAAAACTGCATGTAAAGTCCAGTACTTAATAAAGTTAATACCTGTATTAAAAAATTGTCTACTGTGTGAATTGTTAATCAGTTGTGTGCAACTATTTTGGCTGTGGTTGTCCTAGTTTTAGAGTTATCTGCAATTTTAAAGAAACAGCAACGTTTCTAGGCGTTACACCTGATTTTAAGCTTTCCTGCTTGCCACGACTTATGAAACTGGAGGCATAATCCCTAAAAGCGCTAAGTATTTTGAAATGCATGTGTTACGGTTCATGGAGAGCAGACCAAGTCTGTAGGCTCAGGATTTACAGAGGCTTAATTCGGTCCCGAACTGATTCAAATGGTTCAAATGGCTCTGAGCACTATGCGACTTAACTTCTGAGGTCATCAGTCGCCTAGAACTTAGAACTAATTAAACCTAACTAACCTAAGGACATCACACACATCCATTCCCGACGCAGGATTCGAACCTGCGACCGTAGCGGTCGCTCGGCTCCAGACTGTAGCGCCTAGAACCGCTCGGCCACACAGGCCGGCCCCCGAACTGATAATGGGTGCATAGTGTGTGGGTCAGCAAGACCCTTCTGGTTAAGAAATGTTGGACTTGGCACACCACTATGGAGTCTATCTGGCCATTTGCACCTTTAGGACTAGTCCTGTTCTGGAGCTCCGTCCTAAGCCTGGTTAGCTGCCACTTAATATCAAAAGACGGCTCCCTACATACAAAACAATATCCACGTGAAAGAGCCTGAACACCATATCTTTGTTTGCTCGTGCACCAGTGAAGAGATTTTCCAACAGTCGACTGCAAATAACAAGGCCCTCTTGGCGTTCACAAGAAGTTATGCTTCTTAGAAGCAGATGTGGCTGGTTTTCAAGTTTTACACTAATGTTGGAGGAAATATCCTTCTTCTCTTGTTAAGATGGCCCAGACCACTCATAATTTTGGTAAATGTTAAAGAAAAATGCATCCCAGAATTTACTTTAATGTCCATACTTTGTAACATTTTAGACATATGCAGGTGCTAATGTCAGCAGTTTTGACGTCTACAGTATACTGATGATATGTTGATAATAGATTTATTTTTTGTCTCATAGTTCAAACAGTATCTATGAGCAACTTCAGCATCATAGCTTCATATACCCTATCAAAACATAATATTTACCACAGAGAAGGAGAACTATGGTTGTTTGTTGGTTTTGCATGCCTTAAGGTGACGTAAATTGACAGTACTCTCAGACGTAGATGTATTAAAAGATCACTCACATAGCTCTGTATTTACGAACAGTTACCACCACCAGATGCAGACGACTGGCGTCCTCGTGATTCTGACTGACTGAGTGACTGAGGCCACATCGTCTTAGATGCAGTAGTCTCCAGATGGAGCTGAAACATGAGCTGACTGTCTTACTACGTAATGGATTTTCGTCTCTTCTTATACAGACGGTGCTACAGACGTGTCAACAACAGAACTAAGGAGAGCAACAGAACTAGGGAGAGTACGAGACCGTCATGTGACAGATTAGCTGCAATACCATTGAAGGTTACAATATCTGTGTTTTTTTATAGAGTGTCTATCCTTACAGTACAATGTACTTCAGACATGCATGCATGTCTGAAGAAACGTAAGCTGTAACTGACGATTCACGCATGTGTGAAGGACACTGTATTGTGAACATACAGACATTGTATAAAAAAATACAGATATTGTAACCATAAATGATGTATTAGTGCCTCGACAGGCTAAAATTGCGATATAATATTTGTCTCCTTTTGCAGAAATCATGAACTGTACGTGTACAAGGCTTTTGACTACGTGGCTTGTGGAAGTTTGGATCGGTCATGGAGGTATGCTCGAATAACTCAAGTTGTTAACGGGATCGCTCACGATAAGTGGGAAATCCGGTTTCGTGTCCCAGTCTGGCACCAATTTCCATGTTAGACACTGTCTTGTATGAGGGACAACGGCGGTCAGACGTAAACATTTTGAACAATAACCGCTTGGCTGCTTTTGTACATGATTTCCTTCACGACACATGGAAGTTTACTGAGGACCAGTTTCGTAGCCTAGTAGCCACATCATCAGGTTTAATACGATGAATCATAGCATTAAAGTTGCAACTTTTGAACATTTCTTGCGTTATTTACTCATAGACGAGGAAAGTTCGTTCCCATCCATGTTGCATCTTTAATGCCATGGTTCACCATATTTAACCTGATGATGTGGCTTCTAGACTACGGAACATGTTGTTAAATAAATTTTATATTTCGCAAACTGCTAATGTCAGTGCATTGTCCGAGATGCAAATCTGGTTCGTGACAGCTGCAATGTATTGGAAATGTTTACGTGAAAATAAGGTGAGTACTGAGGAAACTTCATGTCAGGCGCTATTCACAGTTACAATCTCTCGGGCGGAGCCACCTCAGGGAATATACACTGATCAGCCAGGACGTTATGAGCACCTACCTAACAGCCCGTATGTCCGATTTTGGCACGGATAACACTGGCGACACGTCGTTGCATGCAAGTAATGAGGCCTTGGTAGATCGTTGCACACACAAGTCGCCTAATTCCCGTAAATTCCGAGAAGGGGGTCGATGAGTCTGACGCCACGTTGTCACGTCTCAGAATTGTTCTATCGGGTTCTAATCTAGGGATTTGGGGGAGGGGTGCCGAATAACAATTGGAACTCGCCACTGTGTTCCTCGAACCACTCTATCACACTCCTGGCCTGTGACATGGTGCAATATCTTCTTGTAAAATAGCACTGTCATTGGGGAAACGATCATTATAAAGAGGTGAACGTGGTCTGCAACCAGTGTACGACACTACTTGGCCGACATGTATGCCGTCTAGAAGGTTCAAAATACTTCAAATAGCTCTGAGCACTATGCGACTTAACTTCTGAGGTCATCAGTCGCCTAGAATTTAGAACTAATTAAACCTAACTAACCTAAGCACATCACACACATCCATGCCCGAGGTAGGATTCTAACCTGCTACCGTAGCAGTCGCTCGGCTCCAGACTGTAGCACCTAGAACCGCACGGCCACTCCGACCGGCTTTGAAGGTTCCCCAGAGTATAATGGGGCCGCCGCCAGCATATCTCCGTGCTGCATTATAGGTGTCAAGGGAATGTTCCTCTGGAAGATGACAGATTCGTGCCCTCCAATTGGCATCATGAAGGAGGTATTGCGATTCATCAGACCGTGCAAAGTTCTGCCGCTACATCAACGTCCACTGCCGATGGTCACGTGGCCATTTCACTTATAGTTGCCGATGTCACAATGTTAACACTGACAGATGCTTGTGTCGTCGGCTGCGAAGGCGTATCGTTAGCTGTATTCGGTGGACTGAGGGTTCACACACAGTTGTGCTGTGCCTAGCATTGAAGTCTGACGTTAGTTCCGCAACGCTTCTCTTATTGTCTTGATTTACCTGTTTACCCAGCCTACGACGTCCGGCATTTGTTATGAGCGATAGCTTTCCACCCCACGGCGTCTGGAAGTGGTTTCACCTTGGATTTGCAACATGTTGAAGACACTCACCACAGCACTCCTCGACCACCCGACAAATCCTACAGTTTCGGAAACGCTCGTGCCGAGCGTCCAGACCATGGAAATCTGCCCTCGGTCAAACTCAGCTAGATCGCGCCCCATCCCCATACTACATACTGACAGGACGTTCACTGAAACTACATGCACCGTGAGTGTATCTGACTAGCAGTGTTTCCCCGCCAAGTGACGGTGCTATCACCTGGACGGGTTTGTGTAGATAGTAGGTATCCTTGAATAGTGGATTACAGACTTCAAATTATCAGGAGCATTTCGAACATTTCCCATATGAACATTCAGATAATGACGATCAACGTTTCTGGAACTGTTGATATCGAGTGACGTTTGGAAGTTCCTTGAAATGATGGTTAGTACCTTAAAACAGAGGTTTTGGGACGTGGTTTCTAGAGAGTGCAGCCCTTACAGGCCTCCCTAAGCCTTAGTCTCTTCCGCCTAGGTGTCTACGTCATGACAGAGCGATTTTAGGCGCTTCAGTCTTGGAACCGCGCGACCGCTGCGGCCGCAAGTTCGAATCCTGCCTTGGGCATGGATCTGTGTGATGTCCTTAGGTTAGTTAGGTTAAAGTAGATCTAAGTTCTAGGGGACTGATGACCCCAGATGTTAAGTCCTACAGTGCTCAGAGCTATTTGAACAATTTTTTTGTCTACGTTACGTCTATGTCATGACGACGTCACAAGCAGAACTTTGGAGCCGCCATACCTTATTTCGTACTTATCGGTTGAGGACTACATGAGATGGGTTGGAGGAGGAGGAGGAGGAGATTAGTGTTTAACGGCCTGTCGACAACAGCGTCATTAGAGACGAAGCACAAGCTCGGATTAGGAAAGAACGGGGAAGGAAATCGCCGTGCGCTTTCGAAGGAAGGACCGCAGCACTTGTCTGAAGCGATTTAGGGAAATCACGTAAAACCTAAACCTGAATGGCCAGACGCGGATTTAATCCGTCGTCCTCCAGAATGCGAGTCCAGTGTGCTAATCACTGCACCAACTCGCTCGATGGTGCGTTGTGTATGAGGGCTGTCCTAGAAGTACCTCACGTAATAAAGGAAACAAAAAAGTTTGAGAAAACATTTTTATTTCTCTTTATATTCCCTTTTCATCTCGAAACACATTTCCCAGCAAAGTTCAATAGCTTCAATAGCCATTTATCGTGAGAACTGATAAGCTCTGCAAAATAGCCATCAAGTACTAACCTCCTCCTCCTCATTTTTGGTAAATCTTTTACCATAATTTACCCAAGTTTTGAAACAGAAAACTATGAGAGGGGGTTAAGTTTGGACAACAGGGTGCTCGAGGTATCAACTGGAAATTATCAATTTTGCCCATGATGATAATGGATATGTAAACTAATGCATTTTCTTTAGGGAACAAAACTTCCTTTTTCGCTAAATGTGGCTCTTTTTACCTGAATTCATCGCTCAAAGGCGGCAATAAGGGAGCACTATACTCATCACTGATTTTTTCCTGAAGATAATCGGCGAAAGTTAACCCACATAATCGCAAAACACTGACGCCATGAGCTCGCCTGCAGATGAAGCAGCCTTCACCTTGTTTGGTGCCATTCTCCCCCTTCAAAACATGAGATCGACTGCAGATGGAGCTGTCTTCACCTTGTTTGGTGAAATTCTCCCCTTTCAAAACATGAGCTCACCTGCAGATGGAACTGTCTTCACCTTGTTTGGTGACAATTCTCCCCTTTCAAAACATGAGCTCACCTGCAGATGGAGCTGTCTTCACCTTGTTTGGTGAAATTCTCCCCTTTCAAAACATGAGCTCACCTGCAGATGGAACTGTCTTCACCTTGTTTGGTGACAATTCTCCCCTTTCAAAACATGAGCTCACCTGCAGATGGAGCTGTCTTCACCTTGTTTGGTGAAATTCTCCGCTTTCAAAACATGAGCTCACCTGCAGATGGAAGTGTCTTCACCTTGTTTGGTGACAATTCTCCCCTTTCAAAACATGAGCTCACCTGCAGATGGAGCTGTCTTCACCTTGTTTGGTGCCGATTCTCCCCTTTCAAAACATGAGCTCGCCTGCAGATGGAACTGTCTTCACCTTCTTTGGTGCCAGTTCTCCCCCTTCAAAACATGAGATGGTCTGCAGATGGAACTGTCTTCACCTGTCTTGATGCCAATTCTCCCCTTTCAAAACATGAACTCACCTGTAGATGGAACTGTTTTCAACTTCTTTGGTGCCAATTCTCCCCTTTCAAAACATGAGCTCGTCTGCAGATGGAACTGTCTTCACATTTTTTGGCGCCAGTTCTCCCCCTTCAAAACATGAGATGGTCTGCAGATGTAACTGTCTTCACTGTCTTTAGTGCCAAATTTGCTCTCTTAAACGTGATCTCACCTGCAGATGGAACTGTCTTCATCTTCTTTGGTGCCAGTTCTCCCCTTTCAAAACATGAGCTCAGCTGCAGATGCAACTGTCTTCACCTTCTTTGGTGTCAATTCCCCCCTTTCAAAACATGAGCTCGCCTGCAGATGGAATTGTTTTCACTTTCTTTGGTGCCAATTCTTC
Source organism: Schistocerca piceifrons (assembly GCF_021461385.2). NCBI lineage: Eukaryota > Metazoa > Arthropoda > Insecta > Orthoptera > Acrididae > Schistocerca > Schistocerca piceifrons. The sequence continues at coordinate 488,569,170 of NC_060141.1, forward strand.
AAAAAATGAGCTTGCTTGCAGATGGAACTGCTTTCATCTTCTTTGGTGCCAGTTCTTCCCTTTCCAAACATGAGCTCGCCTGCAGATGGAACTGTCTTCAACTTGTTTGGTGCCAGTTATATCCCTTCAAAACATGAGATCGTCTGCAGATCGAACTGTCATCACCTTCTTTGATACCAAATCTCCACTCTCAAAACATGATCTCGCCTCAGATGGACCCGTCTTCATTTTATTTGGTGCCAATTCTCCCGTTTCAAAACATGACCTCACCTGCAGATGGAACTGCCTTCTTTCGTGCCAATTCTCCACTTTGTCTGCTGTTCTGACTGTCCCTTCCTCCGAGATGTGAAGTGATGAACCCATGTTCCGTAATATCGTTATTAACTGACATAAAAAGTGACATTATTCCATTGAAACATCGCCAAAACTTAACGGAAATACCCTCACGACGCAGTTTTTCTTCCATTTTGAGTAAACGCAGCACCTAGCTTTCACACAGCTTTCCCACATCCAAAGTTTTAGTCAGTATGTGACGTACAGCACTTTATGAATTGACTACGATTTGTGCTTGCTTGCAGAATTTCAGTCGACGGTCACGCTACAACATTTTCTTTGCAATTTATTCTATGGTCACCTGATTTAGTCGACCACTGCAATGTTCCGGCAGCTCGTACGGTTTCATGCTGTAGTACTACGGCTCTGTATTTAGTTGGAAAATGATTGCTCTTTAACAAAAGTAAGGGAAAGAAGCGTGGAAGCGCCACAGGGGATCATGTTAGCAGCCACGGGTCGGTAGCCGCAAATATGGCAACATGTAGGTTACAGTAACAGACACATTAGTGGATTACGCAGCTAGGATAGCCGAGATGAGCAGTAAGCACGTAGCGACTGGGCATCTGTTACCACACTGGAGCGAGTCTCTTGTTTTGGCAACGTGACTAGGAGGTAGGTTTTAGTGAACCAAATGGGCACTGGAGAAATGTAAATAAATCTTGATTTTAAGGCAGGTGCACATGTCATTGACGGAAGCCAGCAATAGCAACACGACACCAGAGCGACGCCGGACAGCGAGATGACTGGGCTGCGCCTGTCGTCTGCATTAACACGCCTCTCGCTTAGTAATATACCTCCAAGGGTGTCCACTCACAAAATTTGCTAAGTGCAAAGCCAGAACTTGCTCACGAAAATAAAAAAAAATGTCTCGAGGAACCTTTCGAAAAGGTCGATGATCATAGCTCATCCGATGAATAGAAAGAAGAAAAAAAATTGCAAAATTAGAATTGTTAATATCCTGAAGGCTTACTCCACGTGAAAAAAGGATGCAAAAGGTTAAAAAAAAGGGAATATTTATCCCAATGGAAAGAGGAAATGAAAAATGGAGGCAATCAATTTGATAATTGCGCAGCAATCAATCCTTCGACATATGATCGTTTCGTTGAAGCCTGAGAGAATTATCAATAAGTAACTTATCGGAATTTACACCAGTGGGCTTTAGCAGTATCACAACAATTCACAGCTTTAGCGTTCAAAGCCTCCGACACTAGGTTCATAAATCCAAAACTAAAAACATGACATTTGTCAACGAAAAGTAACTAAATCTGTTTCAAAAAAAGAAACACCAGTCATCGAACAAACCTTGACGGCCCTAGACAGTTTTCGAACCCAGACATTCAAACTGATCCGAATTTCAACAAAGATTTTGTAACCAACACTGACCTGAGAGGCAGAACATTGAAAAACATTTACAAATTAGTTTATCTTCCTATTGTTACGACTCTCTACGGAAATACTTCAGTTTCAGTTGTTTTCTCTTTCCAGGATGTCAGTATTAGTCGGTGTAATACAGGACTGGTTGGCGAAGGAAACAAAAGTATTTTTATGAAAAGGCGCAATACGACTAAAGTAAATGTAAATGTCGTGCGACTAAGGCCTCCCGTCGGGTAGACTGATCGCCGGGTGCAAATCTTTCGATTTGACGCCACTTCGGCGACTTGCGCGTCGATGGGGGTAAAATGATAATGATGACAATAACACAACACCCAGTCCGTGAGCGGAGAAAATCTCCGACCCAGCCGGGGATCGAACCCGGGCCCTTAGAATTGACGTTCCATCGCGCTGACCACTTTTTTTAAATCTCATTTTGTTTGGGGTGGACGTACCATGATGCTTGTTTAAATTCGTCGGTGATCGATTAACTAAATTTTTTTTATTTCAGAGGGCAGCTAACCCCCACTCAACTACCGGGGAAGGACACGAATAAAGTGATGCATACATGTCCCTCTCGGTATGCTCTTACTCTGTCTGAAAAAGTCCTATCTCAAATACTTGTTTGTTTACAAGAAGCAACCGGTAATTTTCGCCCCCAATTCTAAAAACAGTAAATCAGTATCGGTGAAAATATAAAACTGTCTTAATAACGTCTTCTAAGCTAGCGGCAGGACTGTATACTGACTTCCTGAACCGTGTTTATAGTCTTATGTAGGAAAAGAAAAGTTTGTATTAATTATTCAGTCTAGGGATGGGCGGGCAAAGTCTGAATTATTTGAAGAAATCTTTCAGGATGATGATATATCAGCCACATGTAAAATTAAAGTGATAACTCCAAAATTTACTCCTCTTGTTCAGTGCTGCAACGTCTATATTTACAGACAGGTAAAAAAAGGTAAAAAATCGAATAAAGGGTGCACAAAATTGCGCTTATCTAACTAAAAATAATTGAGAAATAAATTTCCCTGAAGACTGTATAAAAATACAATCAACAGTGCATCATCAACTGCCACCGCCAATTTTTACTGAAGAGACGTTTTCACGAATATTAACGAAGTACATTTTCCAACAGATCCATTAAAAAGAGGTTGTTCGTGTGAACAATCGTCCTTCATAAACTGTGCAAGAAGCGAAAATAGTTTTCTATTTTCATTGTTTTTATGATAATTATTATTCTGGTGCTCGTAAGTAAAACACGAAATAGACAAATAAAGTTGATATTGTAAAAAAAATTATATTATTACAATCCTTCCCGAAATTTTGTTGCAGCTGTAATTGAAAGATTATTATTTAATATCAGTAGGCTATTGAAAACACCCGCTGTGCAGTTCAGGTTTTGCTTGTCCGTTTACTGTGACTCTGTAATATTCGTACTGTCCTTTGTTTCTTTCTTCTGCTGGCAAAGAATGCCTTACATTGATACATTCTGGCAGAACCATTTTTCTTATCACATCTTTTCCACCGATACACACTGAAAGTATTTGTACCTGAGTTCAAGCAGTACCAGTTCGAAGGATTCCCCATCGGGACTGAAGCATTTCTTGCTCCCTCTGCAGCTAGGTAGTACATTTTGTTCAAATTCAAATGGCTTTGAGCAGTATGGGACTTAACTTCTGAGGTCATCAGTCCCCTAGAACTTATAATTACTTAAACCTAACTAACCGAAGGACATCACACACATCCATGCCCGAGGCAGGATTCGAACTAGTTTTTTAGTATTTAGAGCTGGAATCAGTCAATATTTCATGAGTCCGCCGCATCTCTTATCTTCTGTAATAGATTGAAAATAGGTTTTCCGTTCATTTTCTGGAATGTGGTTATTAAGATGCCTTAATTGTGTGCCACCCTTTGCCTCTGGGCTACTTGCTGCATTTTACAATTATTTTATGGCCTTATTTGAAATTTCAGAGGTAAAGATAATCAGATGCTAACCATCATAAACAGTCCCTGAAAATAAACCGAAAATAAACACTCAATATTGTCTGTTTTCGAGGAAGTCACTAAGAAATGAGCAGCTAGCCATCTTTTTCCACGCTAACCCCGATGTCCTAATGCACCACCACGCAGTACATTTACCTATCTCCGGACAGTCATCCATAGTTCTGTGGTAGTTCATGTCATGTAATTTCTCAATATCGAGTACGGTTCTAATACATATGTGATGCTTCGCAGCCGCCAGTGCTTACCATTATTTTCAATCAGAATCGGGTAGCTCTGTCAGGGGCTGTTTCTGATGGTTAGCATCTGATTATCTTTACTTCTGAAATTTCAAATAAGGCCATAAAATAATTGTAAAATGCAGCAAGTGGCCCAGAGGCAATGGGTGGCACACAATTAAGGCATCTTAATAACCACATTTCAGGAAATGAACGGAAAACCTATTTTTAATCTATTACAGAAGATAAGAGACGCGGCGGACTCATGAAATATTGACTGATTCCAGCTCTAAATGCTAAAAAACTCGTTCGAATCCTGCCTCGGGCATGGATGTGAGTGATGTCCTTAGGTTAGTTAGGTTTAAGTAGTTCTAAGTTCTAGGGGACTGATGACCACAGCAGTTAAGTCCCATAGTGCTCAGAGCCAATTCTTCTTCACTTTCACTGAGGGCAGTAACGGCATTAGCCGTTCTGTGTCGTTGAACCAAGTGGACATGGTTCACTGTCGGAGAAGCTGTACTGAAGATATTTTTGGGAACACTTGACCTCACTGACTCCGAACGATAGAATAACGACGCTCACTGTGCAATGTGACTCGTAGAGAACACCCAGGGAGTTCTTAACAACAAAACAATTCAATAACTCATCTAGAGGACAATTTGCTTGTCAATAGCCAACACATCGGGACAGTAGCCACTGCATAAATGGAACAGGCAGAGGGGTTCAAAACCTTTGTTGACAGTAGTCCGTAGCTGCTGCATGGGAAGTCAGTCAGTATCGCCGCCATATTGGGAATAACTAAAGCTGTACAAATTATTCTCTATAACACACTTGCGCCTCAGATACATGTCAATTAATTAGGACTGCAACATAAACTCACCCTAGTCTGATGTCTGCCGAAGTATTTCTAAACGTCTTAAGTAATATTACCACTCAACTAACAGCTCCGTTGCAAATGCTTTATCGAGTTAGAGAATCTCTTGCTCCACTATCACGTCACAGTTATTCAATAACTGTCTCTGCATAATAATAAACACAGTGTAAAAATGCGTTTACCCATCACTTGTTGCAAGTGACTTCGAATGTTTCTAGTTGAACGCGTTCACCGTAGCATAGAAAATCCTTTCTAAACACAACGGTTGTCAAACTCATGATTTTTTAATCATTAGTAATGATCGTCAGACGCACTCAACATTGCTGAAGTACCTCCAGTGCTGCTTTCATGCTAAGAAATACCTTTGTCCTGATATGTTTTTTTGAGATCGGAACCCATGGCTGTGAAATTGCTCTCCAGTTAGTCGTAATTTACAAACTACCATGCTCCCTGGTAGTAACTACAGCGCAAGGTCCAGTATTTATCTTCGTCAGCAATAGTCAGCCGTACACCATACTTACACCACTAACCACGACCGTAATTTGCTATGACCATACTCTTCTTATTAAGTCTTACCACTTCACCGTAACCGAGAATGGTCTATTGTTTAATAGTCCACAGTGTGATATATTGACACCTACTGTTAATCTTCCAACTCAGCTGGAACATACTTTCGGTATAACCACACAGTCCCTTTTTTCTTTACCTGCCTGATTTTCCATTTGAGCTCCATCACCAGGATAAATGGTCAATGCTGCCCAAACTTACTAGTACCCATCTGCTCCAGCCAACAGATCGGTTAATAGCCGATGAAATTGAACAACTCAGTTTTCACTCTTACTGGCGACTGGCACCAACAATACTACATTTCACAGAACACACACTGACTCTATTTCTACACTCATATCCAATCTCTTACTAGTAACAATCGTGGGAAACAAGTACAAGAAGGGCTATTGTAAGTGATTCCTAAACTCGCCTAAAGAAGTTGTCTTGCACCGCAACCAGTCGGTGGTTATCGTGAATACAGATCACATGCACATGGAATGTGTAGCTTCAACCATTACCACATACCTAGCAGGTAAGACTCAGTTATCCACATGCCTCTTATTGCGCATTTTGTTAGAAGTCCTATGCCTTAAGATCAAGTCACAACGTGAGCTGCTGCAAAACTGCAGGTATTCCATCTGTAATGTAGTACATACGATAAATTTCATGTACATTTGTTGCAATGAAAGAACTATACATTGTTGTAAACTTGTTATTCTCTTATTATATTTGTTTAACTATTATGGGTGACACAACAGCGTTCTATGGTTGCTGCATTTAGCAGGCCAATCTCAGAACAACTGAAGACCAAATTACGATTGAGCATCGTAGGAAATTGTAACGTTAAGCATATATATACGCGATTTACTTTGCTGTCTAATATTGGTAGGAGGTAAGGAGATGAATTTTTTTGTATGACCGTACTCTTAGCTGCGAGGCACAGGGTTTGGTAGGGCCAGCCTGACCGAACATTGGTTGGCCTGTTTACAAAGGCTGTCAGCATAGTATGGATGGATGTAGGTAAATCACGATATGGGGAATTTGGACAGTAGTCGGTCACTTGAAAGAAGAGACTATGCACGAGCAATGAATGAGTGTCACGCAATATGAAAGATGGCTTAATAGAGCACTTAGAAATTCAATAATAATAAAGCAAATCAGCGATCCCAAATAATTTAGACGCATCTACTGGCACCAAAATATTGTATTTCTTTAATGTGGGAAGTAGTCAAGTTGAGTCATATTATGTTTGTGGAACTTAAGAACGACGGGGTTTTGGCGGGGATGGCCTTCAGCCAATGGAAAAGCAGACAGTGATGGAACACCACTGGAGTCAAGTGAAGATGGACACTTTTTGAGTGAAGAGCAGAAGGTAGTGATTCTGCACAATTTTTGTTTAGATCTTGAAGAAGATTTTATGTGGAGTTCCTCTGTGGTATCATTTGGTATTTTATCATTTGGTGATAGATTCTGTGTGGTGAACGGCTGATACAATATTCTAACTTTTTCCAGTTGGATTATGGAACTGAAAGCAGATGGATTATGTGTTTCTACTCATCATCTAACGTGTGTTAATTTGCGAAACATCATACTGAACTCTGAAGTATTTTGAACTGGTGAATATTTCGTGTGTTGTGGTCACGAAATGGAATTAGTTTACGTTCATCTTGGATGACTATTTGGCTTAGGGATGCTGCTGTCATTCTTGTAATGCTCTCAAAGCAACTTTACTGCGTTTGATTAGGCTATTTTCTGTTTCTTCTTTAATTGGATATTGTAATACCACTTTCCATTTATTTGAGATATAGTTTCTTAAATAAACATAATACAACATAATTTTCTGTAATGCATTGTAACAACAGACATTATAACAGAACCATTTTAATTAAATTATTCATTTCTTTTATTTTATATTTCTGTGTGTATTACTTATTCGCAATTCTGTCCAATGCATACACTACAGATTATTACGCTGAAGAGCCAAAGTAACTGGTACCCCTACCTAATATCGTGTAGAGTCCCCACAAGCAGGCAGAAGTGTCGCAAAACGATGTGGTATGGACTCGACAAATGTCTGAATTAGTGCTGGAGGGAACTGTCACCATGAATCCTCCAGGGGTTGTCTATAAATCCGTAAGATGGCGAATGGGTGGAGATCTCTTCTGAACAGCACGTTGCAAGAATACATCCCAGATGTACTCAATAATGTTCATGAGTGGGGAGTCTGGGGGCCAGCGGAAGTGCTTAAATTCACAACAGTGTTCCTGGAGCCACTCTGTAGGAATTCTGGACGTGTGGAATGTCGCACTGCCCTGCAGAAATTAGCCAACTCCGTTGGAATGCACAATAGACATAAATGGATGCAGGTGATCATACAGGATGCTTACGTATATGTCGCCTCTCAGAGTCCTATATGAACGTATCAGGGATCCCATAACACTCCAAATGCACGCACGCCACGCCATTACAGAGCCTTCACCAGCTTGAACAGTCACCTGTTCACATGCAGGTCCATGGATCATGAGGTTTTCTCCATACCCGTACGCGTCCATCCACTCAATACAATTTGCTACGAGACTCGTCAGACCAGGCAACATAACAGTCCAACGTCGGTGTTGACGGGCCCAGGAAAGGCGTAAAGGTTTGTGTCGTGCAGTCGTCATGGGTACATGAGTGGGCCTTCGGTTCCGAAAGCCCTCATCGATGATGTTTCGTTGAATGATTTGCGCGCTGATACTTGTTGATGTCTTGCCTTTGCCAGTTTCTTTGGTGCATCAGTGTATTTGCAGGGAGTTAGCTCCTGGGCATGAAATCAGACGTTTGCAGCTCTCCCCCATGACAATATCGAGCTTTTTTCTTTTAAACAGGCCTGTGTATCGTCCAGTTACCAATGGCGTGAGCAAATACTGTTCATATTTTATTTTGCTCATTTATTTAATGAAAATTGTTACTCATCCACCTCTTTGATTATAATGTTAATGTTAGAATGCAGTACCACCACACTCTCAAACAGTAGGTTCCCTCAAACACCTCCATTTTCCTACATTTATTTATTTCTGTTTATCTTATTGATATTGCTCAAGTTCCTTATGTATTCTGTAGTTACACTGATAACTGTCTCTTTAATTGGTTGTGTATCTCTCCTCCTGATGCAGCCTTGTCTAGTACTAATTTAATTTTATTTTATTAGTTTTGTTTATTAATAGAAATTGCTATGTAGGCATGCTATTCCCATTTTGTGCTAAAGGTTTTCCTGTCTACTCTATTGTTATTTATGCCCTGTTCAGTTTTTACTTTTTCATTGCAAAGATGTTACTTACTGTATGTTTCTACTTCAGTCTAGATGTGTTACTTCTCTTCCAGTGTTGTTTGCTAACATTTAACTTCTTTGGTGATATGCTCAGTGAATGGCTGAAGATGGCCTAGTAAGCCGCAAACCAGTTAACAATAAAAGTAATATTGTAGGACAAAAGCAAACTGGTGCTTTTCATTTTTTAAATCACAATTGGTTAGCTTGTATGGACTGCTGGTTCAGAGCATCTACTCAGCAGAAAATCGATAGGGAACGTCGCAAAATGAGCTATTATTGTAATTGCCTTAGGTAGGAAACAGGAGATAGTGAAAAAGGGAGAAAAAAAGGACGTGTGATTACTTTGGAACCAGAAAGTAGTATAGGCCTCAGTGTTCATGCAAATGTTTCCATAGTTTCCGTTTGTCTCGCCAGAGAAAATACTAAGCAAATCAAATGACTCCAAGCACTATGGTACTTAATGTCTCAAATCAAATGACTCCAAGCACCATGGGACTTAACGTCTGAGGTCATCAGTCCCCTAGGCTTAGAATTACGTAAACCTAACTAACCTAAGGACACGACACACATCCATACCCGAGGCTGGATTCGGACCTGCGACCGTAGCAGCAGCGCGGTTTCGGTCTGAAGCGCCTAGAACCGCTCTGCCACAGCGGCCGGCGAAAATACTGAAGAGGCCATCCTAGCCTCATTGTGGATAATTATGAATTATTCTGAACAACTGCTAAAAATGATCTGTAACACAGGCTTACCTAACAGCATTCCACATTGTTCACAAACTTTTCTTAGAATCCAGTGTCACAATCACGACTTTGGAAATTATGTGTTAAAACAAATAGGATCTTGACCCTGTGATAGCTCTCAGCTCAGTGAACTGAAGTATCTTTTATCATTCCTTATTTTCATTTACTCTTGATTTCATTTGTTCATTTTAATACTGCTTAGCTACCTGATATGTAGGGAGTAAAATATCCAAAATTCTATATTGCTGAATGTGGTTTACGCTGCAGTTTCAATACAAAAAATTTATTCGTACATCAATCAAGCTTTTCATTATAAGAAACTCTTGTGACAAAACTGGAAGTTACATTTTATTTTAGCGGTTATTTTCAGTTTGTTTCAAAATATGAAATCTATCATAGTGCTCTTCCCACATCAATCAATGGACATTTATTCTGCCTAACCCACCGAAAGCAGAAAACATGAAATACATAATATAATGTAACATAATTTCAGTTTTCAGGTTAACCGCTTTAAATTGTTTTACAATTTTTTATAAGATCTTCAGCAGTTTTGAAACATGAAAATGAGCATTACTCTTCTGCCTAATCAGTTCAATGTCATTAATTTACTAGAGATATTTTAAATGACATGCATTTTCTTAGTAAAAACTGAAATATTTGTAAAGAGGTGTGCGAAAGGTTCTCTCTAAATTATCTCCCTTCCTTTAAATTGGTATTGTTGTTTCAGTAAATAAGTCCACCCTGTTGTATCACAAGCTTTCTACACATCCTCTAATGGCTGTTGCAGGCGCTTAACCACCGACCGAGGTGACGCAGTGGTTGGAACATTGGACTCACATTCGCTGGGACGACGGTTCAAAACCGCGTCCGGCCACCCTGATTTAGGTTTTCCGTGATTTCTCTAAATCGCTTCAGGCAGATGCCGATCCCCGATGTTTGGTCCCCTACCCTATGTCAACCAACCGACCAGACGCTTAACCACAACTGTCATTCGTGATGTCCTGCTGCTGTGAGATACACTGCCACTTCAGTGCAGTTCCAATACCATGGATCTCCGTGGACCATGTACGCCACCTCAGGAGCACAGCGACAGCTATTCAATCCAGCCACGCCAAATTGAAGCATTTTTTGTTATACCTATGATTTTTTGAAATATCGATTGTAAATTACATCTTGAAAGAGGTGAGTATTTCTGACCATTAGCAAAAACCACATAAACATATGAAAACCTCCAGACAATGTCATCACCTCTTCCACGGAAAGTGAATGGGTTATACAGGTCACCTCCCGTTTGGATTGCTAACAGGAGTAATTCATAGCCAGGTGAATGACAATGTAGAATTTTCTTTCACATTCCGTATTACTGTCTGTATTAGTACGCTTTCCATGGTCTACGCGTCAGGTAGGGTCGCAGAAAGCCCAAACTTCGGCTAGCAGTGTCTTCAACAAACCTATTGAAGGCATGGGAGAAAAGTTATGTGTGGTGCCAAGACGTGACCAGTGTGTGAGGTGAATGTCGTATCGTCCAGAGATCGCAGTGCCACGCCAAATTTGCCAACGTGAATCGATATCACAGACGTTCCCGAGGACTTGGTGAATTCTGCAACTACCAGTGGAAGGGACTCCTGAACACCTTATAACCCTACCACTACTATTGTTAATTTAGTGCGCTTTTAAATAAATAACAGAAAACCCTGTCACTATGTTGCTACATGTAATCGTTTTACTAAATTTAGATTAGTTTCTAAATAAACTACACTATGGAAGGATAGTCTGTTAACAGGAAAAGCATATCAGAAGAGTTGCCCTTCTTATAGGATTTGACCGTGTGTTGTTTCTAATGGATAAGTAAATCAGAGTATTCAATTCCTTTCTTAAGATATTACCCAGCGGTTAGAAAGAAACACAGGATGAATAGTATCATATTGAAGCAAGGACAACTCAATTCAAATATCATTTAGTGGTTTAAAATATGTGCTAACGGTCTCCAGCCTATAGAGGCAATGGAACAGTGAAGTACTGGAAAACCAGAAGTATGAATTTTGTCTACTTTCTTGCTACTGTTTAAGTCGCTTCTTCAAATAAATATTACTCCACGTAAACAATGTTGGTGCAGATACTGGAATTATTTGAGTACTACACCCTTATACATCACGTTTTTGACAGAAAAAAGACCAGTAGATAAGTTAAAGGAAGCTAAAAAAATTGGCCAGGGCGGACCTTTAGAAAATAATTTTTCATAACTTTTATTTTTTATTTATTTATTTACACTTCAAGTTCCGTGGAATCAAATTGAGGAGCAAATCTCCAAGGTCATGGAAAGTGTCAGTACATGAAATTACAACATGAAGGTAATAACACAAAAATAAAATATTTATGAACCCGAAAAAAGTCAATCCATAAGCAATCAACAATACCACAAGAATCAGCTTAATTTTTCAAGGAACTCCTTGACAGAATAGAAGGAGTAACCCATAAGGAAACTCTTCAGTTTCGATTTGAATGCGCGTGGATTACTGCAAAGATTTCTAATTCGAATGGTAGCTTATTGAAAATGGATGCAGCAATATACTGTACACCCGTATGCACAGTTTCTCTATACAGATGCAGGTTTGATTTCTGTCGAGTATTAACTGAGTAAAAGTTGCTTATTCTTGGGAATAAGCTCATATTGTTAACAAGAAATGACAGTAAGGAATACATATATTGAGTGGCCAATGTCAAAATACCAAGACTCGTGAACAGGGGTCGACAAGAGGTTTGTGAACTTACAACACTTATTGCCCGAATCACCTGTTTCTGAGCCAATAATATGCATTTAGTATGAGGAGAGTTACCCCAGAATATAATTCCATACGACATAAGAGAATGAAAATAAGCAAAGTAGACTTTTTTGTGTCGAACGATCACTCATATGAGATACTGTTCGAGTAGTAAAAATAGCATCATTAAGCTTTGGAATAAGATCATGAACGTGGGCTTTCCATGACAGTTTACTATCTATCTGAACACCGGGAAATTTGAACTGTTCAGTTTCACTAATCTTATGCACATTCTATGAAATGAAAACATAAGGTTTTGTTGAATTGTGTTTTAAGAACTGTAAAACCTGAGACTTACTATGATTTAGCGTTAGTTTCTTTCCTACAAGCCATGAACTTAGGTCATGTACTGCACTATTTGAAACTGAGCCAATGTTGCACATAACATCCTTAACTACCAAGCTAGTGTCATCAGCAACCAAAAATATTTTAGAGTTACTCGTAATACTAGTGGGCATATCATTTATATAAATAAGGAACAGGAGTGGTCCCAACACTGATCCCTGGGGCACCCTCCACTTGACCGTACCCCACTCAGACCCCAAATCAGGGCCATTCTCAACATTGCGAATAATGACCTTTTGCTGTCTGTTGCTAAAGTAAGAGGAGAACCAATTGTGGGCTACTCCCTGAATTCCGTAATGATCCAACTTCTGGAGCAATATTTTCTGATCAACAGAAGCAAACGCCTTAGTTAAATTTAAAAAAAATGCCTAGCGTTCGAAACCTTTTGTTTAACCCGCCAGTACCTCACAGAGGAAAGAGAATATCGCATTTTCAGTTGTTAAGCGACTTTTAAAGCCGAACTGTACATTAGATAGCAAATCGTGTGATCAATTATCCTTACATACACAACCTTTTCATTAGCTTTAGCAAGCACAGATTGCATATAGATAGGTCTACATTATCCCTTTCTCCCTTTTCATAAAGCGGCTTTACTACTGAATACTTTAATCGTTCAGGAAACTTACCATTCCTAAAGGAAAAATTACAAATACGGCTAAATATAGGGCTAACATGTGCATCACAGTACTTTAATATTCTGCTAGGCACTCCATCATAACCATGAGAATCCTTAGTCTTCAGTGATTTAAGTATTGACTCAATCTACCCCTTGTCTGTATCACAGAGGAGTATTTCTGACATAAATCTCGGAAAGGCATTTGCCAACAGAGTTATATTACTCCCTGTAGAATATTTTTTTTTACTTCACTAGCTATGCACAGAAAATGATTGTTTAATACTGTACGTATATCTGATTTAACAGTAACAGAAATATTTTTGATGCAAACTAACTTTATATTGTTGACCTTGTGCTGCTGACCAGACATTTCCTTCATAGCTGACCATATGGTTTTAATTTTATCCTGTGAATTAGCTGTTCTCTTTGCATACCACATACTTAAGCACCTTACAATACCGTTTGCAGCTTTATTGTGACCACTTGTAACATATTGATATAATACCCACTTTGTTCTACATGATATCCTTATTCCACTAGTCAGCCACCCAGGCTGTCTATTACTGCTAGTACCCTGTTTAGAACGTTCTAATGGAAAGCAAATCAAAAAGAGCATGAGAAATGTGTTAAGAAAAGCATTATATTTATCTACGTAATCGGTGCTATAAACACCATGCCACTATTGTTCCTTGACAAGGTTTAAGAAACTCTCTATTGCTGTTGAATTAACTTTCCTACATAGTCTGTAATTACATGTGACGTTTGTTTGAGTACAAAAGCTTTTTAGTGTTGAAACTTGTACATCATGGTCTGAAAAGCCATTCACGCTTCTACTAACAGAATGTCCATCTAGTAATGAGGAATGAATAAAGATATTGTCTATGGCTGTGCTACTGTTCCCCTGCACCCTAGTTGAAAAAAAACACAGTCTGCATCAGATCATATAAATTTAGAAGGTATATCAACATCATTTTTGTTGTTCCATCATACACGAAATTAATATTGAAGTCACCACATATAACTAACTTCCGGTACTTTCTACAAAGTGAATCAAGAGCACTCTCTAGCTTGAGCAGAAATGCTCTGAAGAGTTAGGGGATTTAAAAACAACAACAATTAGAAGTTTAGTTTCACTAAATTCAACTGCCCCTGCACAACATTCAAATATCTGTTCAGTGCAGTGCCGTGATACGTCTACGGACTCATATTGAATACTGTTTTTTACGTATATAGCCACTCCCCCATCCCGCAAAGAACTCCTTGAAAAACATCCAGCTAATCTGTGTGCTGGTAATGAAAGCCTCTGAATTGTCAAATTATGTAAATGGTGCTCTGATATACCAATAATTTCAGAGTCAACGTCTTTAAGCAGTTCACTAACTTTATGTTTAATACCCCTCATATTTTGATGAAATATGCTAATTCCTTCTCTACTTGGAAACATTACATCTTCTGAAGGTGAACTGTTACTTAGAGGGACTTCGTTTAAGCAGGTATACCCATCAGCTGACTTCAGTCTAAAAAAGTTGCACCTCTAACACCAACTACTACAGGAATTTTTCCATGAGTGATCCCACCACCACACAGTGCACTGTCACCTATAAGGTTTGCCAGCATCCCCTTCTCATATCTATTGGGGTGCAGGCAAAGCATACTGAAACCTTATCTGCTGATAGACCAAACTAGTACCACTGAAATGTGATCCATGCCCTCTGCCATCAGTGCCCACTCCAGCCCCATGTTAACGCGCCTAACAGCCGCATTAACATGAGGCCGATCATGACGCTGAATCAGTTGCACGAAATGCACATTAGTGCCACCAGTTTGAGTAGCTATCTTTACCAGGTCACCACCTACATCATATTCCACGTCCCTATCAAGACTGCTCCCTGCTCCACCCACAATCACTACCTGATCCTCCTTTGTAAAATTCCTACATAACTCCCCTATGCTGTCAGTCACCTGAGCGAACCCTACAATAGGCTTCACAATGCTGGTGACCTGGTACTCACTCCCCAACACTTCCTGCAGCTGCTGGCCCACACCTCTACCGTGCAAACTACCTAGCAGCAGAACCTTTTTTTTTCTGTTTGAGTTTGCAACTAACCTAGGCCTCCTAACTGCCGAGGACTGCTGGATGTTCCCTACAACCACAACCACAAGAGGCTCCTCTCCACTCAACTCTGACAGTTGGTCAAATCTATCGCATGTGCGCAAAGTATAACTGTCTGAATACCTCCCCTCCTAGCTTCCTTCTTGTTAACTGCCAGTTCCCATTCCCCACCACACTTGGCCCTCCGCAACCTATCTAGTTCCTCCTTTGTGCGTTGTAACTGCACCTGAATGGCACAGATTTTACATTCCTTCTCCTCTATCAACTTATTTCAACTACAGATTCTGCATTCCCAGGAGAGGATCTCGCTAGAATGCCCACTGGCTTCCCGACTAGATTCCTCCCAACGAAAATACTTTGAACAAACTCCACACCGTAATCCACTACTCACAAACCTGCGACAGAGCCCACACTTTTCACTCACGATAAAATTTTACAGTTACTGAAGAAAACTATAAGTCTATGTTACCTAAGTTCAGTTACACCAACAGAAATATTTGTAGAACTAACAATAGCGCTCTAGAAATTCTCTGTGTACTAAGAAAGCAACTACTTGTATTAATACCAACAAACTTAGACACTAAAATGCTTAGATACTAAAGCACACTACTTTTATACTATACTAAAAATTGCATCTAGATATATAACACTAATAATGATACAGTGCAACAGTGCAATCCAGTTGCATTACAGCTACAAGAATACATATGATGTCATGATATGTGACTAGTTGTGTTATCATCATGGCTCTTTAGAGTGTGCTGTGTAGCAGAGAACTGTTTACAGGTACAGGAAAAGTTGTTTTTTTTTCTTTTTGTAACAATTACTGTTAGTTCAGTATACATATTGCAGAAAGAGAGCTACATCATTTCCCAGGGAAGCACAATAATATCTACAATGGAATCAAACGCATATTAGAAACTATGGAGAAAATGTTGATCTGTTGTATACAGAAAATAAAGTACCACTATGCGACAATTTTCGAGCTAAGAAAATTTTAAGAGTTTAGATATACCATAAACACATAATGTTATAGCAATACCTCCCTCTCACTGCAGCACCAGTCTCATGCTGAGGTCAATATAGTGTCAGTTATACAAGAGCTCACCCCAGTTCGCGACGTCATCGGAAAGAGTTAGCATCAGAGTGTAGGATCAAAGTTTCTGATGACCTCCTTGTACTTTAGTAAGTTTGGAACATTGTACCTCAAGGGAGCAGTTTGTTAATTAATGTGTCAAGTAATGCTTTGCTAGTCAATGAAACTTTTAAATTATACAGCAATCATGTGGCGAAAAAGTATGTCAAAGTCAAGTTGATCTTTTATTCATTTATGATAAATAGTGAACGAATGTCACGTGTTCTGGTCTGATGAGCCATACTCTAGAGCAGTCAAAGAAACCCACAGTTACAGCCAGACGAAAGCATTTTCTTTTGGTCTTAATAGTGAAGAGGTTACGATACCTCTGTTTACTGTTCAGATAACACGCACCTCACCTTCCTGGTCTTATCCTAAATTCGGTTCGACCCCTTAGATGAGTGGTCAGCACTTCTGATCGCCTCGCAGTGGGCCCAGGTTTCATTCGTGGCGGGGTCGGAGATTTTCTCTGCCTGGGAGTGAGTGTTGAGTTGTCCCCATCATCATTTCATCGACACGCAAGTCAGCCAGTGTGGCGTCAGCTGAAAAGACCTGCAACTTGGCGGCCAACCTTGCCCAGCTGGGGACTCCTAGCCATCAGTACTATACTTTCATTTTTTCTAATTTTGATCGACCACAATAGCTCCACCAAGTGGGTGGTGGGATGTACGCCATCCTCTGGCACATCCCTCTGAAACCAGATGTCGAATGTATTGATATCAAGCTTTTACCTATTAATGGTGATTTGTTACTTCTAAATTCCTGTGGACAACCACATACTTAATTCCTAACGATTCTTGCTTACTTAGCCCTTACACACTGGGACAGGAGAATAGTGGAATCAACTTCATTCAGGTGGATGAAGCTTGTGGAACAGATGCGTGATACGAAAGTAGCTAAAAGGAGTCACAGAGTCGGAGTGACCCGAGAACCACATGGATTGATGGATTCGCGAAGGACGTGAAGGTAGTGGGTTATACAGGACGAGATACGCGAGTGGAACGTCATAACCGGTGGGCAACTGTTTTAAGAGACTGAGGTTCACAATGACCTGTATTGTGAAAGAGAAGAAGTCGCCGAGCTGATCTCTGCCGTTGTTGTTTGGCGCTTGAATATCGTGCTTCGTCCAGATCGCGTAACGCTCTTGCAATGATTCGCGTGGATGCGGGCGGCGTGTTCGCTGAGGTCATGGCTGAGCCACCGAGCGCAGGCCTCTTTATCTCTGTGCGGCGGCAGCTGATCGCCGCGCCCGTTCAGCGTAGGAGCCGAGCAGTGCGTCACAGTCAACGCGGAGGAAAACCAGCTGCGCAAAGAAACCCTGCCGAGCTGCGGCCGGCGGGCATGCAGGGGAATTCTGCCGAAGGCTGCCGATTGTCCAGAAATGCGCCAGTAGAGACTGGAGATTAGGTGGGGAGCTGTGCATCGCAGTTGGCACGTAGCAAGTGTTGTCGTAGCAGGGCTGGCCGCACACCGTGATAGCCAAATAGACAGCTGCTTACAGAAGCGGTCGGCAGCCGGTCAGTGGAACTCTCACATTAACCCAGACGTTATAAATTTTGTTTCTACACCGCTGGCCATTAAAACTGCTACATCACTAAGGTGACGTGCTACAGACGCGAAATTTAACCGATAGGAAGAAGATGCTGTGATATGCAAACGATTAGCTTTTCAGAGCATTCACACAAGGTTGGCGCTGGTGGCGACACATACAACGTGCTGGCATGAGGAAAGTTTCCAACCGATTTCTCATACACAAACGGCAGTTTATAAAATAAATAAATAAATAAAATAAAATATTAGTTATTGTATATGTATGATAGTGATTGGATGTAATTAATATTTGCTTATCTGGAACGTGGACATTTAATTATTTGGTATCAGACGCTTGACAATGGCTTTTTCGTAAATGCAATGTTATTCGTAGTTGACCGTGAAATGTGATTCAAATAATCGGACTTCGTATTTAAATCGTTTCCAAAGACTGCTGCGGTAGGTGCGGACTCAAATCTAAATCTCAATATTAGAATAATTTGCCAGCCATGTCAATACGTCGTACAGAGGTGACTGTGTACTAAACATAAAAAGTTTACACGGTTAGTTAAATCGGATATATTCAACGAATAAGCCTACAGTTAAATAATTCTACTTACTTTCATAAATATAAATTCTTTACAGAATCGAGTGCCTAGTAAGATTGCAACTCGCAGTGTTCTTATATAACTTCAAATATGGCGGTGTGCCAGTTAATAAAATATACGTGCTTCCCGCACCAGTTGTTCTGCAAGACATCCTTCTTCTTGTTAATGAAACATAAGAGTGTCCTAATTGTATTTTGTTTTATCAGCGACATAGCGCTACAGTTCTGTGCCATAGGCTTTATTTATTTGCAGAGATTAATTATTTAATTAAGATTTCGCGTTTCCGAGGAAACTCACGCACGGCATGCAAATGTGCCTTTATAAGTTGACCGGCGTTGCCTGGTGACACGTTGTTGTGATGCCTCGTATAAGGAGGAGAAATGCGTACAGTCACGTTTCCGACTGTGATAAAGGTCGGATTGTAGCCTATCACGATTGCGCTTTATCGTATCGCGACATTGCTGCTCGCGTTGGTCGAGATCCAATGACTGTTAGCAGAATATGGAATCGGTTGGTTCAAGAGGGTAATACGGAACGCCGTGCTGGATCCCAACGGCCTCGTATCACTAGCAGTCGAGATGACAGGCATCTTATTCGCATGGCTGTAACGGATCGGATTGTTTTGAAAAGGCACTAATGACTGCTAGCTTTTTTGATTTGTTCTTGGTCAAGTGGTAAAGAAATGACTCTTAATGGTTGAAGTAGTCAATAAAGAAATTGTAAATTGCAACTTGACAGAAACCACCTAATTTTGCCTCGTTCCCCAACTGGGGGTTTTCCTTGATTAATCGTGACATCCGTCTCAGTAATAGGGTCTATTTATGTTCCTGCCTTTTTCCAATTAACCTATGAGAATTATTTCTTGGGACTCCTAGCAGAACAATGACCATCATCTTACGAGCTGACAAAATGGTCTTTGCCTTCTCCAGTGCACTTACACCAGGCCCTTGTCCATTGTTGTGACTGCCGTATTACTCTGGTGTGTAACGATACATCCAGGTTTCATCAACAGTCACAAATAGGTGCAAAAAGTATTGCGGTTTCCGACTAATCATCGCCAGCCGCAGTGATGAAATGTGTCGGACGGGCTTTTGGTCGACTGTGAGCAATCGCGGCATCCACCTCATACCCACCTTCTACGTCGCTAATTCACCGTGCAAAATAGCACGCACTCTCTCAGTTGAAATGCCTACAGCCTCAGCAGTCATACGAATTTCTGTCTGGCGGTCTTATATTACCATATTACGGATTTTGTCAATGGTTTCTTTTGTGGCGACCTCAACTGGACGGCCGAAACGCGCTTTGTTTTCGGTGCTTGTCAGATTAAATTCATTAATCCAAAAGTAAACATTCTTCAGAGATTATGCAGAGACCACGTGAACTTATTCAGTTCTGTTTTGGTTCCTGCAGCAATCCAACCCTCCCAATGAAAATGTTTAATAACATCACGAAACTCGGTATTCTCCATTTTCAGTCGCAGTCGATACACAGGCGATCATGGTTATAATTACTGTAGCACAGTACTGTACTGAGCTCAATCTATCGCATCCAAAAAGTCATACAGCAGGTAAAAATGACTTTTTACTTAAACCGCTGACTCGACGCGTTTCGTATTTTTTCCATCATCAGATATCCAACTGCACAGAGGGTCATAGGATACTAGCGTAACTAGGTGTGTGTGTAACATAGACTGACAGACTACTACTGTCAACAGAGACTCTCCGGGCAACAGTGAGGGTGTCCTACGAATTCCACAACGCTAGCACCAGGTTATATACAATGATAGCGATTAATTTGGAGTACATTAGAACTATGAAACACGCATCTATTTTTGTATAAGTTGCAAAAAAAAGTGCCACTATTACACTCCAACTAACGTACCCAGGGAGCTAGATTACTTCCAACGAAGATGAGATGAACAGGATTTCTAATAGGATCATGAGACAGGACTAAATATTTTTACCTGGAAGGAAGGTGTGGAACGAATGGAACAAACATGGATTTCAAAGATGGTCGTACAATACAGATCCAAAATAAATATCGACACAGGACGCCCATTTAAAAGATGGAACTGGGGTCAGAACAGGTCGGAGGGATAATCTGTGAAAGGCAGAAGAAGAAGAAGGAGAAGAAGAAAAAGAGCAAGAAAACTTATTTATGTTTACCCTACCGCACTTCTCACCCTGTGGACTGTTATGGCAAAGTAGCGACAGTACAAAAAATTTTAGACTCTTTTGTCGTCTGCCAAGAGGCAATCAGAGAAAGAATACTGGCAAGATTTCAGAAAGGACGGAGAAAGTATTTGCTCATGGCTTTTGAGAAGATATCGTAGTGAACAACCATAACTTGGTACATTGTATAGTGTTTACCTGTTTATCCACGCTAGGCAAATAAAATTTTGCTACTTTATTCGTCCCACTACTGTATAATGTCTCGAAATCAAAAAAGAAAGTAATCGATTCAGGCCTCTGAGAGCGATACCTTGCTTACTTTTCTTCCACCGTCCGTGTTTGGGCAAAATAGGATACCATGTCTACCAACGTTTTGTTTACAATCAGTAGCAGATGGTTTGTGAACTGAAATTGACAACGGAACAAAGCGCGTAGCAAGCCGTCACTCACCTGGGCGCACGATGGCAGCGACCACCAGCAGCGCAGCCGATAAATGGAGGGCGGAGGTGTTACGAGTCATCTCGAAGGTTTAGGAGCGTCCCCGTCACTCCAACGGATGAGAACTGTCTGCCCGTATATTTTCTACAGGCCAGTAGGCCGTTGGCGGCATGCCAGGAACTTGAAGATAAGGTAGCGGGTAAGTAACTTTGCTACAAATTACGCAATAAAAACACGTGACTCATTCTTCTGCGAATGATCAATGTATAATGCAACACAAATCAGCAGCTGCGATCGTCTGAGATGCTTCACTGTCCACGACAGTATTAAAAGTTTATATTTCGTTGCCCTCATATTCATTTCATAAAATGATGTATGCATTGTATGCACACAGTGTAGAAAAAAGTGGTCCAACTGAAACATTCATATTTCTTTACGTACTACACGAATATGTAATAAAAAATGGGGGTTCCTATTTTAAAAAATGCAGTTGATATCTGTTTGACCTATGGCAGCGCCATCTAGCGGGTCAACCACATCGCCATCTGGTTTATCCCTTCAAGCTAGACAAGTTGCGTTCCTTGTAGTCTTTTGGTTTGACGCTTATTTCGTGAGATATTTGGCCCGGTCACGATCAATGGACCACCCTGTATATACTGAGAGGCAATGTCAAAATACCCAGACTCGTGAACAGGGGTCGACAAGAGGTTCATGAACTTACAACACTTATTGCCCGAACTACCCGTTTCTGAGCCAAAAATATCCTTTTAGAAAAGGAAAACTTACCCAAAAACATAATACGATACGACATAAGGGAATGAAAATAAGCAAAGTAGACTAATTTTCGTGTAGAACGATCATTCATTTCTGATACCATTCGAATAGTTAAAATGGCAGTATTGAGTCTTTGAACAAGATGCTGAACGTGGGTTTTCCAAGACAGTTTACTACATTTCTGAACACCTGGAAACTTGAACTGTTTAGTTTCACTAATCATATGCCCGTTCTGTGAAATTGAAACGTCAGGTTTTGTTGAATTGTGTGTTATAAACTGTAAAAACTGAGTCTTCCTGTGATTTAGCATTACTTTATTTTCTACATGCCATGAACTTAGGTCATGTACTGCACTATTTGAAACCGAGCCAATGTCACACACAACATCCTTTACTGCCAAGCTAGTGCCATCAGTGAACAGAAATATTTTAGAGTTACCAGTAATACTAGCGGGCATATCATTTATACGAATAAGGAACAAGAGTTGCCCCAACACTGATCCCTGGGGCACCCCACCCTTGACTGTACCCCAGTCAGACCCCACATAACAGCCATTCTCGACAATGTGAATAATGACCTTTTGCTGTCTGTTGCTAAAGTAAGAGGTGAACCAATTGTGAGCTACTCCCTGTATTCTGTAATGGTCCAAGTTCTGGAGCTATAGTTTGTGATCAACACAATCAAACGCCTCAGTTAAATAAAAAAATACGCCTAGCGTTCGAAACCTTTTGTTTTGCCCATCCAGTACCCCACAGAGAAATGAGAATATAGCACTATCAGTTGTTCATCGACTTTTAAAGCCGAACTGTACTTTTGATTGCAAATCCTGTGATGTAAAATGATCAATTTCATCAATTATCCTTACATACACAGCCTTTTCAATAACTTTTGCAAACACTGATGGCATAGAAATGGATCTAAAATTACCTACATTATTCCTTTCTCCCTTTTTATAAAGCAGCTTTACTGCTGGATACTTTAATCACTCAAGAAACTGACCATTCCTAAAGGAAAAATTACAAATATGGCTAAATACAGGGCTAACACGTACAGCACAGTACTTTAATATTCTGCTAGTCACTCCATCACAACCATCACACTCCTTAGTCTTAAGTGATTTAATTATTGACTCAATCTCCCTCTTGTCTGTATCACAGAGGAGTTTTCCAGACATCAATCTCGGAAAGGCATTTGCCAAGAAAGTTATATGATTTCCTGTAGAAACTAAATTTTAATTTAATTCAACAGCAATGCTCAGAAAACGGTTGTTAAATACTGCACATATATTTGATTTATCAGTAACAGATATATTTTTACTACGAACTGACTTTATATGGTCGACCTTGTGCTGCTGACCAGACACTTCCTTCACATCTGACCTTATGGTTTTAATTTTATCCTACGAATTAGCTATTTTATTTGCATACCACATACTCTTTATCTTCCTAATAACATTTTTAAGCACCTTACAATACCATACCTTGCAATACTGTTTGTAATGGGCTACTGTAGCTTGATTGTGACTACTTCAAACATTTTGATATAATTCGCACTTTGTTCTACAAGATATCCTTATCCAACTAGCACACTGGACTCGCATTCGGGAGGACGACGGTTCAATCCCGTCTCCGGCCATCCAGATTTAGGTTTTCCGTGATTTCCCTAAATCGTTTCAGGCAAATGCCGGGATGGTTCCTTTGAAAGGGCACGGCCGATTTCCTTCCCAATCCTTCCCTAACCCGAGCTTGCGCTCCGTCTCTAATGACCTCGTTGTCGACGGGACGTTAAACACTAACCACCACCGCCCGCCTATCCAACTAGTCAGGCATTCCGGCTTCATGTTACTGGTAGTATCCCGTTTAGAACGTTCTAATGGAAAGCAACTCTCAAAGAGCATGAGAAATGTGTTAAGGAAAGTATTTTATTTATCATCTATGTTATCGGTACTATAAACATCCTGCCACTCTTTTTCCTTGACAAGGTTTAAAAACTCTCTATTGCTATTGGATTAACTTTCCTACATAGTTTGTAATTAAATATAACATTAGTTTGAGTACAAAAGCCGTTTAGTGTTAAAATTTGTGCATCATGGTCTGAAATGCCATTCACTCTTTCACTAACAGAATGCCCATGTAGTACCTAAGAATGGATAAAAATATTGTCTATGGCTGTCCTACTGTTCCCCTGCACCCAAGTTGGAAAAAACACAGTCTCAATCAGATCACACGAATTTAGGAGATCTACAAACATTCCTTTTCTTGCACCATCATATACGAAATTAATATTGAAGTCGCCACATATAACTAATTTCTGGTACTTCCTACAAAGTGAATCAAGGGCCCTCTCTAGCTTGAGCAGAAATGCTCTGAAGTCGGAGTTAGGGGGCCTATAAACAACAACAATTAGTAGTTTAGTTTCACTATATTCAACTGTCCCTGCACAACATTCTTATATCTGTTCAGTTCAGTGTCGTGATACGTCTATGGACTCAAATGGAATGTTGCTTTTTAGGTACATAGCCACTCCCCCAACCTGCAAGGAACTCCTTGAGAAACAGCCAGCTGATGTGTATCCTGGCAAAGGAAGCCTCTGAATTGTCAAATTATTTAAGTAATATCTCTTATATTTTGATGAAACATGCCAATTCCTTCTCTACTTGGAAACCTTACATCCTCTGAAGGTGAGCCGTTAGTTAGAGGAACATCCTTCAGATCTATCAGCTGACTTCAATCTAAAAAAGGTATAGCTCTAACACCAACTACTAGATGAATTTTTCCATGAGTGATTCCACCACCACCCACTATACTGTCACCTATAAGCTTAGCCAGCCTCCCCTTCCCATACTTGTTGAGGTGCAGGCCATGCCTAGTGAAACCCGATCTACTGACAGACCCAACTGGCACCACCGAAATGTGACCCATGCCCTCTGCCATCGGCGCCCTCCCAAGCCCCATGTTAACGCACCTAACAGCTGCATTAAGGTTAGGTCGATCATGACACTGAAACAGTTGCACCAAATGCACATTACTGCCACTAGTTTGAGTAGCTTTCTTTACTAGGCCAACACCTACATCATATTCCCAATCCCTATCAAGATTGTTCTCTGCTCCACCCACTATCACTACCTGATCCTCCTTTGTAAAACTCCTAAATAACTTCCCTATGCTGTCACTCACTTGAGCCAACCCTGCACTAGGCTTCACAACGCTGGTGACCTGGTACTCACTCTCCAACATTTCCTGCAACTGCTGGCCCACACCTCTACCGTGAGAACTGCCTAGCAGCAGAACCTTCTTGTTTCTGCTGGACTTGGCAACTAACCTAGGCCTCCTAATTGCTGAGGACTGCTGGATGTTCCCTACATCTACAGCTACACGAGGCTCCTCTCCACTCAACTCTGACAGTTGGTCAAATCTACTGCATATGTGCAGTACTCACAAACCTATGACAGAGCCCCTACTTCTCACTCATGGTAAAATTTTACAGTTACTGATAAAAACTATATGTCTACGTTACCAAAGTTATACCAGTAGAACTATTTATGGAACTAACAAGAATGATCTCGAAATTCTCTGCCTACTAAGAAAGCAACTACTTGTTTTAATACTACTACACCACAGCTAATACCAATACCAACAAAACTTCACAAAATTATTAGCTAAAACCAAAAAATTCAAACGGCCACTGGAACACTAAACGAAGTTAAAAGATTGAATGAAAATTTCATTGAAATATTTCATTAGAAACTACAAGAAACGTCAGTTGAAAACTAGAGGACGAAATTTTCTAAACAACTTCAACGCACAGAAAACTCTAAAAATCACAGCGAGCGATCGGTTCCAAAAGTTTGTAAAATCGTTATTTCGCCACAAACCGAACGAAACATCGCTGAAAACTATTAAATTTAGTAACTGTATAACAGTGCACAAATACGTTTGTCAGTACTTAGCTTTATAACCACTATAGCTGCAGTGCAGTGCACGCCGCAAAATGTCCTCCGCCACTACCTCTACCTGAGTATAACAGAGATAGTGGCGGAGGATGGCAAGGAACACATGCTTTACATGCGGCAGACTCTGGGAAAACTCACATTGTGTCTACTGACAACTACACAGAAATTTTAATGTATTCATTTGAGGACACACTAGTTTGAGGTGTAAGCAGACTCAGAGACTACCTACATACATTATGCCCACAGACACCCAAACCGATTGTAGTGTGACGCTCCTTTTCGTAGTCAAATAAAGATACGAAACAAAAGTAAACCTTGTTAGGTACCAAAAAATTCATGATAAAATCACAAAAATATTGAAGTTGTATCTCTTTGAGAAAACAGGTTCTCGTAATTGACATACAAGATCAGAAGTCTCATATATGACAAACAAAACGAATGAGTTATACTGAACAAGTTATGTAGATTTAAGTATTAAATGTTCATCATATGAACAGGCACATAAGCTCAGCGCTGAGTAAATGACTCAGAATATGTATGGGCACAATGATTACAAAAGTGAGGCAATCTTGTTGAAATTCCCTTGTTATATTATTTCCAGGACAACCACACTATGGCAAACAAGCAGTACACAAATACATTTTCTGATGCTACAGTATACAGAGTACCATGAAGCACTTGTTTTGATGCAGAACGAGCAAGATGTGTGATATATAACATATATGAATGACATCCAGATTTATCCAACGACGTCAATGGAGACTTATTGCGAAAATGTTACAATTAATAGTGGATCCCAGCTTTGTTATGTACTTGGTAATTACATGTAATTCATGTTATCATACAAATAGAAAATTATCATTCCTTGAACGTGCATTACCAGCCTTGGTGGCCGAGTAGTACTAGGCGCTACAGTCTGGAACCGCGCGACCGCTACAGTCGCAGGTTCGAATCCTGCCTCGGGCATGGATGTGTGTGATGTCCTTAGGTTAGTTAGGTTTAAGTAGTTCTAAGTTCTGGGGGACTGATGACCTCAGAAGTTAAGTCCCATAGTGCTCAGAGCCATTTGAACCATGTTTGAATGTGTATTCAGCTACACGGTAAGAATTGCAGATAAACAACCAAAATATGAAGTTCATATAATCTAATTTCTGTGGCACATATTTAAAAGAAATACGTGTAAGTATACATTTAATTTCTTGATATACATTACAAAAGCCTAGAGATCAACTAAACCTATGTTGGATTTAGTAAAGAATACAATCTCTTATTACTGCCTAATAATTTCAGTTTTCATGATTTATTACACATTTAATGATTGAATATTGGGTTACTGATTATCACAAGTTCTTACTTTTTATTACAGTATAAATATTTCATTTCTGAAAAATCATAATAATGTTAACTTAACAAGGTCAATGTTGTCAGATCTCAAATGTGTGTGGAGACAGAATTGTATTGCCATAAGTAGTTAATCACACACACATAATAAATGCATCATTCAAGAGATGTATCTTATAAACAAATTAGTAATTACATAATATATTCTCAGATATAACATGAAAAAGATTTTTTCTTAAACTGTTCTCTAGAAGCTGAAAGAAATGGTTTATTAACCCAAAATAAAGCAAACAACATCTCTTGGAGCTTCAGAATTGTTTACTGACAAGAAAAAGTTATCTTCTTACAATCATAAACTTACTGTTCTCGAGTTGGTACTACATCACTACTGTAGCAGAAGCTACATCTTCATTCATCATTCATTCATTCATTCACCATAAGAGAAATTCAGAAAGAAAATTGTTTAGACAGAAAAACGCTGAAGTACTGAAGTAACTTACTTTACACAATTACTTACAACATGCATAAAAATGTAGCTGATCAACTTGCATCAAAGTCTAAAAATACTACAATCTGAAAAGAAAAAAGATGTGAAAATGCAAAACGTATTTATATAAAAGTCGTTGATCAATGTTTTTAACACGACTGAGTCTTCTGGAATGTGTAACACTCCGTAACAGACCACTGCAACACATGCATTGTTGGAATGTA
The DNA here is from genome assembly GCF_021461385.2 of Schistocerca piceifrons. NCBI lineage: Eukaryota > Metazoa > Arthropoda > Insecta > Orthoptera > Acrididae > Schistocerca > Schistocerca piceifrons. The sequence goes on from NC_060141.1 coordinate 488,597,125, forward strand.
ATTCACTCACCGCGGTTGTGACGCTCTGATCTGGAAATACAGATTATCCGTAGTTCATTTAAAAGCATAGTTCGAAGTTTTTTATTACTTCCGTATCAGAAAAATTCAATTATGACCATGGCACATGCAAAAAATGAAGTACTGAAAATGTAAACGCAATAAATAGAGAAACAAAATTTTTTAACTGAGACAGTTTTACTCCAAACCTCCGCCAAGGTAGAAAATTTATTTCATACCTACATCAATAATCAAGCATCAGAGACAAAATATCTTTGTAAACCCGTTCATGCTCATTATTCGACAGATACATCCACATATCGACGCTCATCTCCAAATAGGTGAAAAGAAAATGTATCATCTGCAGGCACTGGTGTTTCACACAGGTAAAAGTTTGGTTTTTTGTTGAGCTTAGAATGGATATAGCAAGTATGATCGGTTTCTCAATCTGTAATTCGTGTTCTTTCCCTAATTGACAGCACTTTCACGTCATAACACGTCTCGTCAGTTTCAACATAACTTCAGTAGTGCTGTTCGCGTAGGAATTCATTCATGACAAAAAAAATCTCTCTTAAAAATATCACTGTGATTCAATATTCGAACAAGGTGTGTACAAACTGAACCTCCATGTACCTAGTACAGCTGTGGGTCGCTTCGTTTAAAGAGTGTACATTCCTTACCTTGTCCTGTTCCATAAACAGTTGCAAAAAATCACTTCTTCACTAAATCATATCTAATGCCTCGTGTGTCTTCTTTAAAACAACTTCTTTCATTAGCCATCAGCATAACGCCCCACAAATCATAATCCAGTTCACATAATATACCATAATTGCACCAATAATATACCGTAGTTACACTACAATGAATAACATCATAACATTCACACTTCAGTACTTAATCAAAATTAGTCATCATATTCCATATCTAGATGGCGCTGTATTTTCTAGATGCATCATGTCTGTGTATATAACACTGACGTACTTCCTACATAGTAGAACAAGCATTAATAACAAATGTTCCTAGTTAAACTTCTGCCATCAGAAATTCGTTTCTCAATTCATAACCACTCTTACACAGTCTCTTGTCCAAAATCAAGTCAGCAAGTTGTCTATACCTCTAAAATTCATAATCTACTTCACTAAATGTCATCTAAGCATTTTCCTCTAAAATGAGAGTTTTCTCTTTGGTAAAGATAAAACAAGAATCCACAAATTGCCATAAGTCACTAAAAACTTCATTACATGTGCAAACTATCTTCCTGGAGAAAAAAATGATTATCTGAGAACAGCAAAACCATGTCTACTTTGTTGTACCAAGATCTCAACAGGAAAGTTTCAAACTCAGAAATAAGAGAACGTATTACCTTTCAATCAGATACTTCACCAGTAAACTCAAAATAATACCGGCTGAATACAATTTGTTGACAGATGGCTTACGATTTTATATTGTGAAAAAATAGATGCAAAATCATTGTCTACTTCTTCTGTATTATCAACCTGTGAGGCTAGGCTTAACAAATTCAGAGAACTTATCTTCAGACAACACAAATCATAAATAGTCATGTTTTATAAAATTCCTATTAAGTAGGTTACAAGTGAAAAATACATTAACCGATATACAAATTAGTTGAAGAGCATGACACAGTGCTGAAAGCTAAAGTAAGAAAATGCACTGTAACATCTCGGGCACCTATGCTCTCCATCGTATACGTTTATCAAAGTACAGTAGACACTACAGGGTAATATTCTTTGTATACCTTAATGTTTGATATATGGTGAAGACTAGTGATTTATGTGTGCATGTGTTTTCAAGTTCCACAGTACGTGCTTGTATGGTTCAGTGTATGCGAAAAGCAACTCTGTACCCCAAGGAAAACTTGCTACTTGAAGACTTTCCTTTATGAGCTAAACGATGCAATTCAAGCAAGACTTTTTGACCAACTATAAGTTCTTGATGTTCACTCGTCGGTTCTGTAATTTCTCCCGTTTCTTTGCGTCTTTCTTGATGTTTCCCAATACCAAATTCATTATTTCACAATGTCTTAAACGTCGTTGTGTAGGGAAGGGTATTAATTGTGTTATACGATCTGCTGGTGGTTTATTCTTTAATACAAGGAGTGGGGGGCAAATTGTAGAGTCACTTGGTAGTTAGTTAACGATGTTTTTAAAATCCAGCAAGTGCAAATCCCAGTTTCTGTGTTGGCGACAGCAATACAGTCTGCAATATTCACAGGGCGATGCTTTCATAACGCGATCAGAAGGGTTACACGATAGCATATAACGTGATATAAATATTGTTTAATGTTTCTCTTTCTCAGAAATTTTTGCCATGTATTAGTACGAGATTGTGGGCCATTATCAAAAATAACTTAGTCAACATGCCCTACTGCTTTCAGATAATTCTTTATGATTGCTATAAAACAGATTTTACAGTCGCTTTCCGTGAGAGTGTTAATGACATTAGTTTAGAGGTAAGCTAAATAGCTACAAAAAGAAATGAATGATCATGTTCAGATTTAGTAATTGGACCGAAAATTCCCTCAGTTTCAGAGGAATGACCGGAAATAGTGATGTTCTATGCATGACGGTAGGTGGTTTTGCCTTTTGGCACAGTTTTCATTTTGCCAAGAATGTACGAATTGGCTTTTCCATATTCTTGAAGTAACTGGTATCCAGTAATTTCTGAAGACAATTCTTAGCACCGAAGCGTGCATAACTAAGATGTGCGTACCAAATGAATTTGTTGACGAGTCAGTGTGGGATACACAGAACCCAAATAGAACTGTCAGGACATCTGCGTCAGAATGAGATGTTGTTACGTAAAAGGTGAAAATGTCTTATCGCAGTATTTGATTTGTTAAACCGTTCCTCTTTTATGTCCTTCCAGATTGGTTCTTTATCCTGTTCATGAGGAACATCACATAATGAAGATGAAGTTAATTTTTCTGAACCCTGAATGTAAATCACAGTGAAACTGAATTCCTGTTTTAACAGAGTCCAACGTCTCATCGATCATGATTTAATTTAGATGTCTTAAGAGACAGAAATTCCCGACGATCTGTATATGCCTTAGTGTGTTTACCTAGTAGAAAGTAATGAAATTTATCAAAGGCCTACACTATTTCTTAAGGCTTCTAGCTCGCTGACGGGATAGTTACGTTCAGCTTTGGTTAAAACTTGGCTACAGGAAGCTACACTGTGCGATAATTCCATTTTCTGCAACTTCTTGAAACAAGTGTACATCAAGACCAGATTTGGATCCATCTGTCGAAAGACAAAAATCAAGAGATAAATCAGCATCTGATAATATGGGTGCATTAAGGAGTACAGTTTTTGTATAGTGTTTCGAGCGATCTTTTGTAATCTCAGACCAGTAAGCGGACAAGCATGCGTGATAAAAATCACCGTACGAGTGACATTGACGTGTTATCGGTCTCATTCTTGTCGTAGGTTCTCCTTCGAGGTAAATGGAAATGAACTGAAGTTTTTGTGACCGACTGGCCATGTTGGTAGCAAAGGATAGTCAAATTGTTTTAATCTCTCCGTTGGGTGTATTTCATTGCTAGCACAGTAAAAGATTTTAAATTTCCTAACTGTGGGAAATATATGTGGTCAAATCCATCGTTTTTCTGAACCGATGAGTTTTTCTTTCATAACGAAACTCGCATTCCAGTCCAGGCACCGTCCCGTAAGGTAATGTAACAACGCGTCACCGCACCTAGGCCATGTTGCGTGAGAGAATTGTGTGTCTTTCATTCCAAACGTTGTCATCCAGTCAAGTAAGTTGCTTCGCCTCTGCGCCATGTCGCGAAGAGCATGACCCACTGTTATCAGCCAGTACCAATCTCCTGCAGGTTGTCACGTTTCGTAAGCAATGGCTGAGAATTATACGGTAATTTAGGGGAGTTCTTGCCTGTAAATGTGGTAGAAGTTGGGCGTGACGGTGGGGGGGGGGGGGGGGGGGGCAGGAACGAAGCTTTGAGAGCGCGTTCCGTGTAGTAACGTAGGCGCTCTGCCTCGTCACGGAGACAGAGGTGTTTGCTCCAGCTTTGATTCAGTACACTTCCTGATTTTCGAGTAAGTTTCACAGTTTGTGTCTGCGCTAACACTGATCCTTTTACTTCACAAATGTCAGCAGAGCAGATTAGGAGAGCTTATCCCGTTTCCCCAGCAGTCTCCTAGATAATTTTTTGGTGTCCTCCAAAGCGTTAACGGCACATACAGTATGTATCTGACCTACTAGTAAGCCACCCTTTGCTTAAACTTTACAATAATTAATGTTCGTTCGCCAGTAACTCAACATCACTCATTTCGAACTTTATTGTTAAACGCAGAGTTGCTTTGCGTTCCCAAACTTAATTGTTCTACAACAGATCCTAACTAGGCGATCCTTAAATAATAAGTGTAATCAGCCCTTTGGTCATCTAATTCATTGTCCTGTGACGCAGTTCTCATTGCAAAACAGATGTTCTCACTTTCGAACATTCAGATTTATTGACAGAGATTAAAATTTGACACCTTTGATTGATGTCGAATGAGAATTGTACTGAATCATATAGCATCTGAGTGCTGTTTAGCCAACAGATTTATTTACGCGTGTTACTTGTAATTCGTTTATTTGATTTGTAACGAGCATTTCGCTCACTCTTACAGCATCTTTGTGTTGGTAAATGTGGTAAGTGGATAGCACACACCACTGCCGATCACCAGAACGACAGAATCATACGTAACATAAATATTTCATGGCAACCCTTATCCAGGATTCTAATTACTATAATTGTCTGACACTTCGCAGATAGAACACCATAGCGAGACGTATCTTAGATTGCAAAACATTTTGTAGCCATTATTTGCGATCCCAGTTTCGCTTGCTTTATTATTCCAGAGCTGGGGTTTTTATTTGTGATATATTGCGCTTGAAGAATTATTTCTTTGGCATGTGAGGATTTTTGTGAATTTAGGGTATTTACATGCATGAAATTAATTCGTATTTTCGACTGATCGCTGAACAGTACGTTCTCGATCCTCGCTGATTAAAGTGGAGAAAGCTAATCGAAAGCGTTCTAGAGAAGCTACAAAGATCACTAGAGAGTATAGTTCAGTAGTATCACAGGCGTTCGGTACAGAATGTTACGAGGGACAGGCGGCAGTAGCAGTTACTTTGCCTTGTTCACTCAAGTACGAGCAGCCCTTGCGGCTCGCCATCTTATTTACAACTATTCATGACGTCGCCTTTCCAGCGTAGATTTTTTTAAAATGTGACTTGTAAGTACTGCATCCCTTCCCAGTCAGTATAAACTTTAAATTTATTAATGTATTATATACCTAATATATTTTAGAATAGTTTAATTCTGAAGACGACGCTCATAGTAGCGTCGAAACCTGGTCAATTTTGACTTAATATTTGTGACCGAGGGCTTATTTGTTCTAATATCATCAGAGATCCGTTTTTCAACGCAAAAGGCACCCTTCTGAACTGATTATGTTCCCACAGTGAAGCAAAAGCTATCTTTGGCCAGTCTCCTGAAATCACTTCTAGCTGATGGGGTCTACTATTATAGCCCATAGTCGACAAATATTTGCACTGTCCCAGACTGTATACAGTTATCATAATGTTTGGCAAAGAGTAGACGTCTGTTATAGTCTTGACAGTCAGATGTCGATAATCGCAACAAAACCTGTATTTTAATCACGCATCCATTGTTTTTTTTAGGCATGACGAAACTTTCTGCACCCTCTGGGCTATTACTTTTCTTAATAAGCCCTTGGTTGATGGTTAATGAACTCATCTGGTATGAGCTGTAACTATCTCAGTTCTCCACGTGGTATGCAGTACATTGATGATTCGCCCTCCATTGGTGTACGATGCCGCGTAATACGTGTCGCTGACAACGAGTCGCTTGAAAAAAAATCTTTAAACTCCAGCAGTAAATGCTTCTTACCATTTTCTTTCAGATGCTTCCCCTTTCTTCATGATGCAGTTTCAGTGGCGTCTGGCAACTGGATGTGGCCAACACTTCCCTTGTCCTTCTCATCCTCATCCAGGGTATCCACGCTAGCGATTAACAACCCTTTCCTTAACTTCTAATCTTCAGCGCTAAAATGATTTATTAATAGGTAACACTTTTTCCCATTCATCTCTTACACGTGTAAAATACATCTTTTCACGAAAAAACTTGTTGGATCCAATACGTCATTTCCTTCTAATGGTACCACCACACGCAATTTAGATGTTCAGATGTGTGTGAAATCTTATGGGACTTAACTGTTAAGATCATCAGTCCCTAACCTTACACACTACTTAACCTAAATTATCCTAAGAACAAACACACACACCCATGCCAGAGGGAGGACTCGAACCTCCACCGGTACCCGCCGCACACTCCATGACCACGCAATTTACCTATGGGTCAGTTAGACTCAACATTACCCCAAAGCGTCTTCCCTTGAGTACGTAGTTATGTGAATCGAGTTGGAGTACATTTGTTCGCGGCTTGATTTGTTTGTCACAAATTATAGACATTCCCACGCTGGCAATAGTTTCGCCTAACTGAAATATCGTTCCGTTAAGCTCTACTGTGTGTTGCCAAAGGTCGAGTTTTGCACAATGGTGATGTAATAAATCCAGACCTAGAATCAAATCATAGTCCTCACTTACGTGTGGCTCAATTTCTACACTTTGACTGAATGGCACTGCACCCAAACAAAAATCTATGTCACAGTGGACATACGATGATGAATTTCGCAAACTCTAGCATCCTCTGCCACCATACTCTGATCATTCTTGCTTGCCTCTATGTCAACAGCTACATGAACACACTGTAGAAGTCTGCCAACAACCAACGTCAAAACCCAACAACTACATGCATCTGCAGTGTAAAAATATGCTACTCCCTTACCACAGTGGAGACAGTATCAAAACGCAACAACAGTGAGGCTAACTGTCTCGTGGAATGTGTATTACGGTGGGTGCTCGTTGGTGTGTTATGGTGGTGCTCATTTGACTGATCTGTATGCACTCTTCATAATAGCAAACTGGTTTATCGATTTACTGCAATGTAGGTCGTAGTTTCGGACGTCATCAGTGAATCGTGTCATTGATATACTTTAACATTGAATTTTAATTCCACTCTTGAACCATTCTTGCTAAAAAGATGACGCCTGTCACTCTGGCACCATTTGTGAAGAGCGCCAACTAAAGGGATGTCCTTGTTGATGCTACCATAGGGTGTCTGTAGATGGGTGTATTGGCTGGACACTTGGTGGCACCAGTCCACTAATACTCAATAATCTTTATTATTCCATCTTACTACAGGACAGTACAGGTTGGCAGAGACTAGACAGAGGAATTACTCTACCTCGACTATTGTTGATGCCCAGGATTGCTGACAGAGTGTTACATTGGCCAGTTATGGCCCTCATGATGCAGTCTCCTCCACCAGCGGCGAGTCTTCATGCTCATTGCCCCTGCAAGGCATATGTGCTGAAGCAGCATGCACCTTGCCCCACCTCCCTCTATTGCTTGAAGGTGGTAGACCAGTGACATAGCAGTCAGTGACCCACTGTCTCGTGCTGGTGGTCAGCGAGCTGCTACCCTGGAACAGCTTAAGGCAGGTGCCCCAGTATGATGTGAACTGTGGTTCTCAATCAGGATCCCATATAGTGGGCAGTTGACACAGCTACCATGGTGGTAAAGATGTAGTGTTGAAAGAAGCGATTGTAGTGCAGACGACTTTGGTGTAGGTATATTTTGTTCTGTGCTGTGGGTATATGTCCTGTGCTACTCCTTTTGGTACATACATTAAACACTTCAGCCGCCGCCATTGTGGAAAGGCTCATGACACATTACTACTAAGTATATTTCTGTGCTGTAACGGCTACGTTACGTTTCACAAAGCACAACAGCCGCAGTCACCTGCTGCTCGTGCTGCTACAATCTCCTTTTAACTTCATAGTTGTATGTCCAAATATGACTGCTGTTGTACAGATCTAAATTTTTCCTTGAGGATTGTTGTTTCTAATATTTCCGTTTTCTTACAATGATATTTAAGTGCTATGCATTGACTTGAGCAAAGGAACTTCGGTTTCACTACGATTTCCTAATGCACTGTTTTTGCATTTATTGAGATGCACCTTTTATTGTAATTATGTTTTGTACTTCTGTTCAACTTCATTGGTCTCTCTTTTCATTTCTGGTAGACTACTGTGCTCAATTTTCATAAATTACCTGTACTTCATGCCCGAATATTTGTACCATTTCTGTTTGAACAACTAATTTTCCCCCATGGCTTCACCAACATATACATTCAACGTATATACTGAACACACGTTCTCCTACCCATGTCCACCTCTTCCTCCCTCTGTCTGTCAATCTCATCCACCAACCACTCTCTGTCTCTTTTTCTTTATCTCCTCGTCCCATTCTCCTCCACCCCCTCTGAGAATATCATCCTGCCCCACCCTCTTATCATATACCGATACCCTCTCTTTTTTCATCACCAACACCCTCTCTTTGTTTTTCACCAGTTGACTACCCATCACCAGCTTCCACTGCCTCATGCACTTCCCCCTCAAGCTCCCGTCTCCATGTCCGTTCCGTCTTGGGCCAATGTCTGTCCGTCCCTCCTCTATTCATGTCTTAAACGTGTAGCCTCTTCAGTGTAGTTAAAAAAACAGTTCGATACTACTCCCACAACATGCCAGACATGTAGCGTAGGTTACACACCAGGGGCCTGAAAATAATGTATTTGCCCCTGATACGCAGGTCGCTATAAAAAGGTAGATAGAATAGGCCCTTAGTTTTCCAACATAACGTGCAAGTCATGGTCAGCAGCCTACATTTTGGGGCCTGGGAAACTGTTTCTTATCCCTGATATGTAGGCTCCACTGGAAAGCACGCTGATCTGGCAGGCCAATACTGTTCCCACAGAACATGCCTATCGTGTACAGAAGCATATATTTCAGGGACTGGGAAATATGTTATGGTCCTTATCTCCGCTCTTATCCGAACTGGGTACCGATAGTTTTGGGGTAGCGTCGTGGACTAGTTATCAAAACATCCTCAGTCCCAGGTTCGAAACCCATCAAGGCTGAAATTCTGATTAATAATCAGCACTGATGGCTGAAGGCTTCCAGCTGATAAGTCATCCTCATTCTGCTAAAGGCCTTGCCAAAGAGGGTGGAGGAGTCAACAGAGAGTCCTTGGGATGTGAAACTGTCCCTAAAGGAGGAAGAATCAGCGATGATAAATGGTTTGAAGATGCAGAAGTCAGTGGAAACCACTACATTAAAGACGCATAACGTATATCTACAATGTAATTGAAAAAGTGTCATGATGATCTCCTAGTTGACAAAAGATTCCATAATAGTCCCCCACTCGGATCTCCAGGAGGGGACTGCCAAGGGGGAGGTGACCAGGAGAAAAACATTCGATAACCGACGAAAAGATAACGTTCCACGAGTCGGAGAGTGGAACGTCAGAAGCTTGAACATGATAGGGAAGCTAGAAAACCTCAAAAGGGAAACGCAAAGGCTCAGTCTAGATATAGTAGGGGTCAGTAAAGTGAAATGGAAAGTATACGCTAATATCAACAGAGTTTGTGTTACTGTGAACAGTTCATTGATAGGGTTGTTCTTATCAGAATCGACAGCAAAGCAACACCGACGTCACAAGCTGAAGATGAAGAGTTAGAGAAAGTGTATGAGGGTATTGAAAGGGTACTACAGCACTTCAAGAGAGATGAAAATCTAATAGTCATGGGGGACTGGAACGTAGTTGTAGGAGTAGGAGTAGAAGAAAATGTTATGGGAGAATATGGGCTTGGGATAGGCAATGAGAGAGGAGACACACTAATTTAGTTCCGTAATAAATTTGATCTGATTATAGCGAATAACCTGTTCAAGAATGTCGAGAAAAGGAGGTATAATTGGCAAAAGCTGGGTGATACAGGAAGATTTAATTTAGATTACATCAAAGTCAGACAGGGATTCAGGAATCAGATACTGTATTGTAATGCGTACCCAGGAGGAGATGTAGACTCAGATCACAATTAAGTAGTGATGAAGAGTAAGCTGAAGTTTAAGAGATTAGTCCGGAAGAATCAATTCGCAAAGGAATGGGACACAGAAATACTAAGGAACGACGAGATACGCTCTAAGTTCTCTAAGGCAGTAAGGAACTACTTATTAGGCAGTGTACTTGAAGAGGAACAGACTCCTCTAAAAAGGGTAATCACAGAAGCTCAAAAGAAAAACATAGGCATAAAGAAGTTAACTGTGAAGAAACCACGGATAACAGTAGAAACACCTCACATCGATGAAACAAGGAAGCACAAAAATACAGGGGGAAACTCAGGAATACACAAATACAAGCCGCCAAAGAACGAAATAAATAGGTGTATGAAAGCTAATGCGAAATGGCTACATGAAAAATGTAAAGAAATCAAGAACAAATTATTGTTATAAGGACTGACTCAGCATACAGGAAAGTCAAAACAAACTTCATTAAAATTAAAAGCAAGGGTAATAATATTAAGAGTGCAACGGGAATTTCACTGTTAAATGAAGAGAGCGGATAGGTGGAAAGAGTTCATTGAAGGCCCCTATGAGGGGGAAGACTGGTCTGATGTGATAGAAGAAGGAGCAGAAGTCGATTTAGAAGGTAGGCCTATAGGGTATCCAGTATTAGAAACAAAATTTAAGACAGTTTTGGAGGACTTGAATAAGGGAGAAGGGATCGACAATATTCCACCAGAATTCCTAAAATCCTCGGGGGAAGGGGTGTTGAAAGTAGGAGTCTAGCGACATACCATCTGACTTTCGGAAAAATATCATCCACACAATTCCGAAAGGAACAAGAGCTGACAAGTGCGAGAATTACTGCACAATCAGCTTAACAAGTCATGCATTCATGCTGCTGACAAGATAATACACAGAAGCATGGAAAAGAAAATCAGTTTGGCTTTAGCAAAGATAAACGCAAGAGAGAATTCTGACGTTGCGGTTGATAATGGAAGCAACAATTAATAAAAATCATCCACGTTCATAAGATTTGGCGACCTGGAGAAAATGTTCTACAGTGAAAAATGGTACAAGATGTTCGAAATTCTGAGAAAAATAGGGGTACTCTATAGGAAGAGACGGGTAACATACAGTACGTACAAGAGCCAAAAGGGAATGTTAAGACTGTACGACCAATAACGAAGTGCTAGGTTTATAAAGGATGTAAGAGAGGGATCTAGTCTGTCGCCCCTAATGTTAAATCTGTACATCGAAGAAGCAATGATAGAAAGAAAAGATTGGTTCAAGAGTGGAATTACGTAAAATTCAATGTTAAAGGTTATCGACGACACGATTCACTGATGACGTTGCTATCCTGAGTGATAGTGAAGAAGAATTACGTGATATGCTGAATGGAAAGAACAATCTAAATGTGCGGAATATAGGTTGATAGTAAATAGAAGAAAGACGAAAGTAATGAGAAGTACCAGAAATGAGAACAGCGAGAAAGTTAACACCGAGACTGATGGTCACGAAGTTGATGAAATTAAGGAATTCTACAACCTAGGGAGAAAAGAACGATGACGGACTGAGCAAGGAGGACATCAAAAGCAACCTAGCACTGGCAAAATGGGCATTCCTGACTAAGAGGAGTCTGCTAGTATCAAAAATTGGCCTTTATTTGAGGAGGTAGTTATTGAGAAAATACGTCTGGGTTACAGCATTGTATGGTAGTGAAACAGGGATCGTGGGAAAACGGTAACAGAAGAGAATGTAAGCCTCTGAGATGTCGTGCTGCAGACGAATGTTGAAAATTTGGCGGACTGATAAGGTAAGGACTGATAAAGTAAGGAATGTGGAGGTTCTGCGCAGAATCGAAGAGGAAAGGAATATGTCGAAAATACTGACAAGGAGAACGGACAGGATGATACGACGTCTATTAAAACATCGGAGAATGCTTTCCATGGTACTAGAGGGAGCTGTGGAAGGCAAAACCTGTAGAGGAAGACAGAGATTGGAATACATCCAGCATATAATTCAGGATCTAGGCTGCAAGTGCTACTCCGAGATAAAGAGGTTGAGACAGGGGAGGAAACCAGTCATAAGACTGACTATTAAAAAAAAATCGAACTAGGCTGTTATAAACCTCACAGTGGTGATAATAGTGAGGCTTGCTGTTTCTGTGGGTAGCATGGTTAAAATCGATCTAAGAGCTTGGAAAGGCATCCCACGCATACACACATGCACTCTGTTTTATGTATATAACAGACGAAAGTCTGATGTTTTATACTAGGCTTCAATTTTATTTTAGCTGCAGAGTTTTTTGAACATTCTCCAGACTGAGATAGTACCCACGATTCATCTGTTGGAGCTCTGCACGCCTATATACGTCTTTGCTAGAGTGGTCACCTCATGACAGGTTCAGATGTGTTTCACGTGGAAAAGTTTTGTCCATGGAACTGACGTGATTGATAGATTCTATGTAATCAGAACGAAACAGTACTGAATCATTTGCAGCAAACAAGAAAAGAAAATCATTATCTTTGGAATGCACACATAATATTATCAATGACTATGGCTAAAAAATTTAAAATGTGAATTGGCACAGAAGTCTGATGAACCGGGTTCAACAGTTAGAAAACTATAAAAAGTGAAATAAAAATCTCGTAGCTATAATAAATGCTCTGTCTTTGAAATCAAGTATCATTCGTAAACGTGACGATATTGTCGCTCAGACGGAAAAAATCTTAAAATTATGGTGTGGGGAGACAGCCAAAGAAGCCCGATTAAAAGCGGGTTGCCCGACTAAAAAAGTCGGTGTGATTCGCATAGCACCGCAGAAAGTGGAGCGACGGCAAGAGCTGATAAAGAGACTGCGTTACTTTATCCAGTGAAACTCATGGCAATGATAGGAGCAGGTGGCTACAAACCAAACTTGATTCATTGTAGATGACGAGGTGGCAAAAGTCGTGGGATATCCCCTAATATCGTGTTAGGCAGCATTTTCCCAGGAATAGCACAGAAATTCGACGTGACATGGACTCAAAAGGTCGTTGGAAGTTCCTCGTAGAAATATTGAGTCACACTGCCTCTATAGCCATCGACAATTGTGGGAGCGTTACCGAAGCAGGATTTTTTTTTCACAATCCAATAAATTTCGACGGGATTTGCGTCGGACGATCTGACTGGCCAAATAATTTGCTCGAATTGTCTGAATGTCCCTCAAACCAATCGTCAAGAAACGTGGCCCAGTGAGCTGGCGTATTGTCACCCATAAAAATTCCATCCCGTTTGGGAACAGAAGTCCGTGTATGGCTGCAAATGATCTCGAAGTAGCCGAACATAAACATTTCCAGTTATCGATCGGTTTAGTTGGACAAGAGGACCCAGTCCATTCTATTTACACACAGCCCATACCGTTATGGAAACACCACAAGCTAGCACATTTTGACAACTCGGGTTCAAGGTTTCATGGGGTCTGCGCCACCCTACCATCAGCTGTTACCAACTGGAATCGGAACTCTGCCGACCAGACTACTGTTTTCCAGTCCTCCTGGGTCCAACTGATATGGTCACGAGCCCAATAGAAGCGCTGCAGGTGATGTCGTGCTGCTAGCAAAGGCACTCGTGTCAGTCATCTGCTGCCGTAGACCATAAAGACCATAAATACCAAATTTCGCCGCACTGTGCACGTGATACGTTCTTAGTACGTCCCTCAATAATTTCAGCGTTTATTTCACCCAGTATAGCTTGTCTGTGTTGCCACCGAGTACAAATAGCTGAAATTTCATTTATTCCACCACAGAAACCCAGAAGGAACTAGCACCAGATCCTAATCAAATTTATAACGTGACTGAACAAATGGTATGTCTTGCCCGACAATTAAATTTAAAGGTGGATACTGACAACTTTCTAGAACTATTCGATTTACACAATGAGGAGACAACAACCGATCAGCCAACAGGTGCGCGTGAACGTGAGTAAAACATTGAACAACCTGATTATTTGGACCTAGTTCATTATGAATGTCGAAGGATGGCTGCAAGCTTGACGGCGGGCCTCAGTTCAACTTAAAAACGGTTACAAAGTTTAGACAAAATGGACCTGAACGAAATGCACATTTCTGCTAGAAATCAGGGAGTGCAAAATTTTTTAGCGTGCGACCAGAAAATTTTGCGTAGCAAGAAAAAAATTTCACTCGTCTGACGATATTGTTCGATTTTGTGAAGACTTCTACGTCACAATAACTTCGGTTTACTTTGTTTCAGTGCATAGTACTACTTCTTAATGTAGTTTATTGCATTGTTGAACATATTATCGAACATTTTTCTTCTAGGATACATTGTTTTCTTTAGCCTTTGACACCTATTTCAACATAATTTATAAATGTTCATATGCAAAATTGAACCGCCACTTACGCGGATTCGGCTTGTAGTCACTTAATCCCATATGTGCTTAAGTCCAGGGTGTTATCATACAAGATTTTACTTTTACTTTTCATCACAAATTAATATCACTTTTTTTCCTAATACACACTTGCAGAGGATTCCTGATAAGCAGTCAGGTTCTGTTAAATCTTTGCTTATTTTAAATGGATCAGAAATGTAGTACATTACTACATTTGTGGCTATTTGTGTAAGAGTTTTATCGATGAGGCTCACTAATTTATTTCTAACACCAAAATCTTGGTTTACTATGACTTCACTTTCCCTATAAACACCGTCTAACGCCTTCACGAACCAAACTATAATCCTTGACATACAATAGGTCTCAACCTGTATATTCGTACCGATCAGGATCTGCCTTCCCAACACACCCTTGACATTCCTTTGGTTGTCGATCAAGAGTTTCTTTAGTTTTGTTGGCATTACTTTAGAGACCTCTGGTTGGAGAGATATATCTCTAGAGTTACTTACCTCTCCTTTGTCACATTTCTTTTGCAGAAGATGTATTGGTGGAACTAAATATCATTCTGAAAACTTTTTTGTCATACCATTTCTTGCAAAACAACTTGTAGATCTTACATAAGCTTTGATAGTGAAGTTTGCAATAGTTCAATTTTTATGGACTCACCCACATTGACTTCGTTATTTTTGGGAGTTTTAACTGCTTTTCTGATTTATTCGATTGTTATTATGATACCTTCTTCATTATAAGCTTTTTAATTTGAAGCCTTTTATTTGATCTAACACCTGCTCCTTTAATCAAAAAATAAATGAGGTATTTGTCATTCTATAAAGGAACACAACTTACTACAGACAGAGTTGACAAATTTTAATTAACTGATCCTTTCATGGCTGAAAATAAGTTTTTACAGTGTTATTTGTGCCACATAAGCTACAAATTATCCATACGAAATTATATACGTTAATTTCATTCCAAAATTAAAATAATAATAGCAGATTACAGCTACAAAAATCGAACATGACCTTTTGACGTCTCTGTTTCTGTTTCATTGTTCTTCCGAAATTGATTAAATGCTTTACTGAGTTGTTAAGGTCTGAAACACTAGACAAAAGAGTAGTTTCCCGTGGACATACTCATTACCTAGGTCTTTGTTTTCGGTATAATGACAATAGATAAATCAATGCTGCTTTACGTCTCACAGTACATCAGAGTTGTGTTTCACTTTGTACATGTACGAGCTGACACTCCGTAGGTCGCAGTTTGGAGATAACGACTGATGCATGCGCTCCATAGGCTATTTAGTGAAATTCGGATTTTTCTGTACTTTAGTAAAATATTTGGTTGTGCTCCAGTTTTCATCAATAAAGAGAATATGCGAGTTGTGCTGTCTAGGAAGGCCAAATTTTACAGTTTGTCTGTTGCCTTGGCGTTCTTCCTCTGTGCTGTTTATGAAATGAAATTAAAACTTGAAAAATTATTGTGGTCGCCAGACCGATTTACGATGTACTGTTATTTATGTAGGATGATTTTCACTACAAGTACAACCTTGATGTCTATGATATTCAGCTGTACATTGAAACAACAAGATGTTGACACTTTTTCCTTGAAACTTGTTTCTATTGACACATTCATGTATAACAGAGCACATGCAGAGAACGTGCATTTGAAATCTCTTCACAAATGGACGACAATTCCATTGACCATTTATTGGACGCTTATGTACGGTTGGATTATTTGGAATATGCGAAATTCATTAACTTCTGTGACATTAATGCGTACGTTTTTCGCACATTCGTTGACGAATTTCGTAGTGCTGCAGTTTATTACTTTCAACATGATGTCGAGAAGATGGTTCGGACAACTGAATACGTATTTACTGCAGTTATTCAGTATGTGTACGGAAGATGACCTCAATATCAGAATTACAGAAAAATTACAGGCTTCTTCAGTAAAGGAAGATCTACACCATGGCACCCAAGTAGTCATCAAGCCAGTTCATACATACAGAATCTCAATACTTCCTGAAGTTGAAATACATTTAAATAGACCACAGCGGAATACGTCAAATCATGTCGAAATACTATTGACGCAGAACAGTTGCGCGTTACTCAGAAAGATACGCCAAGTGTACTGCGTTCTTTATCAATTTGTAAAAACTATAAACAGTGCTTATGGCGTACAAAATCTGACGCAAGTATCCACCTTTCTTGTATGTATTGTTGTCAACATTTATGGAATTGCTGTCAACTTGCATAGTTTAAGCAATGCTCTGCATAGAGACCTTAGAATAAAAAGCATAATTTATTTATCTCTCTGGACTGGCTTGATGGTTTGGCGGATCGTCGGCATATCTTACAGCTGCGAGATGGTTATTCAGGAGGCGAGACGCACACAGCTGCTGGTCACCAAACTTCACATGCTGTCACTGCCTGCTAGCAGTGGTGTTCAGGAAGAGCTGCAGCTGTTTGGCGAACAGCTTGCGGGAAGTCCACTCCACTACAGCGCAGCTGGGTTCTTCACACTGGACCTGTCGTTGCTGAAGAGCATCGTGGCGGCTGTCACCACCTATCTTGTTATTCTCATACAGTTCTCTCTTGCTGACACTAATGTGCAGCTACTATAGCAAGGAATACGTTTTACTGAGAAACAGATTATCACTACGTTCTTACATATGTTCTTGTAATGTAATATTTTTGAATCCAAAACCACCTTTTAGAATTTTGACGTTGTTCACGAAAGCATGCTGCCAATAGATCTAGATTAAAGTAAACTGACATATGTGATAAAACGTGATATCAAGAATCAAACAGTTCTTTTCTGTATACATAACTGTTGTTTCGAGTGACACGTTTCTACACTCTTTCATTTGGTGACGGATTTTTCTTGGTGCAACGGTTTTCAAGTTTCGTAGCGCACTAATTGGGAGCTCGTTTCATAACTGAGAAGTACATTCTTGTTTACCCCTTACATGGAATTCGTAATACTCTCAGTAATGAATCAGAAATCATGTGATTAGAAATACCAAGAAATAACAAAATATGCAGCCATCTAAAATCTGATTGTTATAAGAATGCTGGAAGGGAGATGGACACACAGTAATTTATAAGTTCCTGATTTTAAAATAGTACCAAACTATTCTCGTTGTTGCCTGGTCTCAAATCTGTGTAAATAAAGTTGTTATCTGAATCTCATACATTATCATAATCATTTCTTCAATTATCGGTGCTACCAGATGTCCTGACATTATTTTTTGGCACAACACCTGTAATCCAAGGAATTCGCCAGTCTTCCTCGATACAGTGCTGTTATTTACCTCCAATGTGATATGAGTGCGTGAAATAATTTATGCTGCTATTAAAAATTAAAAGGAAAAGCCACCATAACTGATAAAAACAATGTCAGAAAAATTATTTACTTTAAACATAACACAAACTTCTATGGTCCTTCATTCCATTTCCTGAAGGGACAGAATCGGCTGGTGAAAAGCTTATTTTTGTACTGTTTGGACAGCATTAACTTGTAAATTTAGTAAAGGAGAATAAAGATAACTATGCTCAACTTACATGTTTAATTGTTGTTCTTAGGTAATTCAAAATCTGTCTGATGCATTACATGACACCCTTTTAATTTGTAAACTATGAGCTGCATCAAAGATTTCGAGTACTAAAATGGCGCCATGTTGATGACACTCTCTCATTGGTTTTCCTCCCCTCCCATCTCATATTACTTGACTATAAATTTCTAATTTCAGTATATGCACCTGTTTTGTTATATAAATGTGCATTTACATTTAGGAGCCTCCCTTTGGAGTACAGTATGTGTGAGGAATGACGCTGCACCAATTCTGGTGATCTGATTCCTATCACTGAAGCCGACTACAATTTTCGGGCTGGGAAGGAGATGATGAAAAAGAGTATCAAGAAGTAACTTAACTCAGAAATCATAACAGGAATTATAATTAAAGTTTGATATATTAATGCATGGATCGGACTTTTCCGAAGTGAATTGGAAGAATGAAATGTACTTAGAAAATGTACCAATTGATTCTGGGTACATGCTAAAGAGCTTTGGAACATTGTAAAGACATGCATAACATTTCCCTCCATAGAAATTGGGGTTTCAGATGTTTTAGGAATGGAGATCATAATGCATGTCATCGAAGGATGACATTTATAAGTATGAATGAGTCTATAATGCCGGCTATTTATAGGTTCAGAAAATTTTCTCTTAGCCAAAGAATGTCTAAGAGAGATCTTATGAATCATCACTAGTATGAAATCCCTGTCAACTATAAAAGCTACGAAACAACAAAGCACAAGTGTAACTGTTCTGTGTGTGGTAGTGTGACTCAACATACATGTATCTGGCATGGTTCTTCCTCAATACGACACGATATTTTAAACACCATTTACAATGAACTAATTGAAAAACCAGAAATACTACGATTGCACATAGAAACCAGAATTACAAGTGTAACACATGAACACGAGCCAGATGCTTTGTTGACTGAGCCTGTGACCAAGAGGCATTGTCATTAAAGAAATGTGAAATAATTTTTTTACCTCAATATATATTGACGAAAAATACACTGTGATCATTGCAACATTTTCCATCTATGCATTACACCAACCGAACAGCATCTACTCTCTCGACCAACAGAACAACAACTGCGCTCGACATCCCCTGACCTACTACTGCTCTCGACATCCTCTCAACAAGTACTGCCCACGGCAACCTCTGAATTACTACTGCTCTCGACATCCTCCCAACAAGTACTGCCAGTGGAGGCGGTGGAATAATAATCTTTGGCGCAATCGCTGGCGCTGTGACTCAGTGTAGCCACCATTCATACGCCCCTCCTCCAAGGGCTAGAATTTGGTGGCATTTTTGCCAGCATTGGTGGTGAAAATACCACCAAATTCGTCCAAAAAACACAGACAAAAATAAAAAATGATATTAATAACTAAATATTACATAATTAAATAAGTTTTGGCTTTGCACTGACCCTTCAATAACCTAATATATAAAAAGGCAGTAAGGAATACAAATGCTTACATATATGTGATTTTACTTAATAGTTTATGCAAGTATCATTTCTCAGAGTAGTTAAACAGTTCAATCAATGGCACCAGCAATGGTCAAAAGGTGCAAATAGCAGTTCCATAACATTTTACAAACAGTATTTGAACAGCTCCAACAGTGGCATCCAGAAATGTTGAGCAGGTGCAGACAGCAACAAGTGACATCATCTCAGTAGCAGCAGTTCCATCAGTGGCACCGAGTAATGTTGAACAGGTGCAGACAGCAACAAGTGACATTATCTCAGTAGCAGCAGTTCCACCAGTGGCACCCAGGAATGTTGAACAGTTGCAGACAGCAACAAATGACATCCTCTCAGTAGAAGCCATTCCATCAGTGGCACACAATAATGTTGAACAGTCGCAGACAGCAACAAGTGACATTATCTCAGTAGCAGCAGTTCCATCAGTGGCACCCATCAATGTTGAACAGGTGCAGACAGCAACAAGTGACATCATCTCAGTAGAAGCAGGTCCATCAGCGGCACCTAGTGAGGTTGAACAAGTGCAGGTAACAGTCCATAATATTCACTATCAATAATTAAACAGTTCTTCAGAGTTTATCAGCAGAAATTGAATATTTCCAAGTGGTATCCACTAACGTTAATAACTGTAAGCACGAACAACAGTTTGAATGCACACACAATTGCTTTTACAAAATTATTATCAATGCTCTTACACTAAACATACAAATTATAATAAACACACAAATGATATCAAATAATTGTCATATTAACTATTACAAATACAAAAATATCAGTAAACCTATAATATTTATGGGTGTCAGTGCAAGCCACAACAAACAAGTAAAGTAATATTTAGGAGGTAGGTCGGTACCAATTATTTGGGATTAGGAAAGGAAAACACACAAAACACACTCACTCATCTTTCATCCACATATTAAGTTCTACTGTGTAATTGAATAGTGTTAACTGTGTAAATGCAATTCTTTCAAAATTTGATGATCAGCATGTGTATCAAGTAGTAGTGGCTGCAGTGTATAATAGTCAATAATAGTTAGTCAACGTCATAGTCATCATGTCAAGACCAATGTTTGCCAAGCCAAATCAAAATGTACGGTTGCTTAACAACTGTCAGTGTGCCAAGATATGCAAATACTTCCTCTCTCCAAAAAAAAGTATATACTGCTTATTGATTTAACAAAGTGTGTGTGTAGACCACCTTCCTTCCACTAGAGTGTTCTAGTCTGCCATCTTCATCCTTCTTGTTCCATATAAACTAACAAAGAAAAATGCTCCTCACTTACTTTACCTCTTATCCACCAAAACTCCAATAATCGTCAGCATCACATAATCTCAATACTTCAATAACACCTCTTCAATATGTCGATACATATAAACCTTATCACCAATATCATTTACCTTACCTCTTGTCCACCAAAACTCCAATAACCATCAACATCACACAATCTCAATACTTCAATAATACCTCTGCAATGCGTCAATACATATAGACCTCATCACCAATATCATTTCAGTTCTGTAACAACTCTTTCCTCTAGTCAGTCTCCTCGAACAAGTACAGATAAAATCGTAGTGCAAACTTCAATTCATCATCCCATACAATCCGAAGACACAGTGTCCACACACAACCTCTGTGTGATCCACCTGAGCCAAATCTTCTACTCATTATGAATTATAAAATACATTTTGGTTACCTTGTCCATCATAAAATAAAAGAAATGCATACATGACTTCTAACAGCCTACAGTTTGAATAAATTTCAGTAAGTAGGTACGAGTACGCAGTATGGATGATCACATAAGAATTTCAATGAATAAATCACAATATTTCACAGTATGTACACCACTTCAAGAATCATGACAAAACAGAAGCAAACATGAGGAGTATTTCTTTGTGTCAAGTGTCACTTGCTATTTCAATTGCTCACGAATAATGCAGTATAATGACTGTCAATGGCCTAAAGCTAGTGTTGGTATTTCATGTCGTCAGCTTCCTTTCTATTATAACGAATTAATACAGCCTCCATAAAACCTCCAGTAGTTCATAGAATTATAGCAGTTCATTTTCTTATCTTAAAATATAAAGCACTGAGCGTAAGTAAAACATGCAATAGCGAGTAAATATACCAGTAGAGACAGAATGTCAACAAGTGGATGCAGCTCAATCCCTACAACGAGGCTCTGCCAAGTGAACAATCTATAATTAATACCATAGTGTGACCTAAACTCCATGTTTGTACACAGTTTATAAGCATTTTCATATACCGAATTAAGGAGTTATACCAACAAAACAGTAATGTGTAAATATGCAATCCATACGCAAAGCAGCAAATATATATCTTACATAATAAATAGGTCATTAGCATCATATCAGCATAAGCAAATAAATGTTCATGTGAAATCTTCATAAGTAAACATAAAGGCGCAAGCAGATAAACCACAAAGTATACGTTACATACATAACCATATCAGCATAACTAGTCAGGTGACAATTATAATTTAAATAAATAGGCACAGCAGGCACATAATAAAAAATATGACATCAGTGAAAAAGCATAGAAGCCAAGCGATGCATAATATACATAAGTAACAACCCTATTCATTAATAAAACATTACCAAAATCAGTTAACACAAAGTATAAATGACGTAATCGCGAGCAGCAAATTACGTATAAAGTACATACCTAAGTAGAAATATGTTACCTGAAAAATAAACTCAATTAATAGATACCTTTTTAGTTTAATACTTTCTTCTTCGAAATTACATTCTTCCTGAAATTTTCTCGATAGCAAATCCTCTTAACGTCGGACACGCACAGAATTTACCTGAAGTTCTTAAATATTTTATACAACTGTATTCTGGAAAAAACTGAACGTTAATAACATAACTTATCAAGTCACTATAGCTTTACACTGAATTTCATCGGAGAAATTTTACTTTGTATTTGTCTACGGCTGTCAGTGCATTCGCACTGAGCGCTCGATCAGCTGTAGGTAAGCGTGACGTAGGAAGTAATTGTTTGCGGTCAACGACTTCCTTGTGCGGGGCGCAGACTGACTGTCACTTTGAGTATGTGCTGCCGCCAAAACACGGCGCGGCACCCCTGCATTCTCTGCGCGTCCACGCGCAACTGTTAATCTCTCAAAAGCATGTCATTCCACAAAAATTTTAACGTTCGATATATGATGTAATCCCTTAGAGCGCCGTGATTTAAGAGTTTCTGATTCAACACTGTTATCATGAATAATTTTACGAACTCTATATGGATCGTTATAAAGCAGAAAAAATTTGCGACACAAGCCTTTCCCTTTGTGAGACAAATGATGAGACTTAATTAACACCTTTTGACCAACTGACAAAATTTTTAAACGACCAGGACGTTTAGCTGATTTCTCTCTTCTAGCATCCGCAGATGCAATATTTTGTAGAGCCAAGTTCACAAATTGACAATGCCGCAGTTTCCGTGTGGGTGTAACTGTCTCAGAAATGCGATTTGTCGGTGCTTTATTTTTTAATATCAATATAGGCGGTAAAGAAGTTGAATCATTAGGGAGTTCATTCAGAATGTTTTGAAAAATATGAAGATACTGATCCCACGTTCTGTGATTCTGATGACAATAAAGACGACACAATTTATTGATTTCCTTCATCCATCTCTCTGAAGCGTTAGGGTGAAAAAGTGAAGCGAAAATTGGTTTAATATTACGAGGCCATAGAGTACGAAGCCAAATTTTAGAGCGAAACTGTGATCCATTAGCTGATATAACTTTATCAACATGACCCACTTCTTTAAGAAAATGTTTGATGAAAGCATTAGATACTGAACAAGCTGTTGCTTTACGTAAAGGTGTAAAACACACATATTTTGATGTCAATTCCACTGCTACCAAAATGTATGCAAAACCGTTAGTAGAACGAACCACTGTACCGAACCAATCGACTGCAGCCATTTCCTTTAATTTCGTTGGAATGATAGGAAACAATGGTGCTCTGTGAGAAATAGTTGGCAGCTTATCCTTTTGACATAATTTGCATTTCGCAAGAACAAATCGAATACGTTTTTCCATATTACTGAAGTAGCAATTTTCTCGTAATTTATGAAAGCATTTTCTGGGACCAAAGTGTGCATAACTGAAATGTGTATACCAAATCAATTTATTAACCCACTCATCAGGAATGCAAACTAACCAAACAGAGTTGTCAACCGATTTTCGTTTAAAAAGAATATCATTGCGAACTAAATAATACTGTCTAATCGCTACGCTTTCCTTTCTCCTCCACTTCTCCTTAATGTCCTTCCAGATTGGATCCTTGTTTTGCTCCTTAGCGATGTCCTGGAGCGAAGACGAAATAAAATTTTCAAACGCAACACCTTGAATATACATCAAACAATAATTGTTTTCTTTGCAGTCCTCCTCAGCACTTTGTTTCAAACCCATAGGTGCATGTGATAAAGCATCAGCAATAATATTTGAAGAACCCTGGATGTAAACAATACTAAAATCAAATTCCTGTAGATACAGCGCCCATCGTGACAATCTTCCATGTGTTAATTTTGTTGACATAAGAAATTCCAGAGTTCGATGTTCGGTGTAAACCTTAGTATGTCTGCCGTACAAAAAGATGTGCAACTTTGTGGAAGCCCAAACAACAGCCAAAGCTTCAAGTTCCGTAATCGAATAATTCTTTTCTGATTTAGAGAGAACACGACTTCCAAATGCAGCAGTTTTCTGTACTACAAAGCCGTTTTCTTCTATCTACATCTACATCTACATCCACACTCCGCAAGCCACCTGACGGTGTGTGGCGGAGGGTACCCTGAGTACCTCTATCGGTTCTCCCTTCTATTCCAGTCTCGTATTGTTCGTGGAAAGAAGGATTGTCGGTATGCTTCTGTGTGGGCTCTAATCTCTCTGATTTTATTTTCATGGTCTCTTCGCGAGATATGCGTAGGAGGGATCAATATGCTGCTTTACTCCTCGGTGAAGGTATGTTCTCGAAACTTTAACAAAAGCCCGTACCGAGCTACTGAGCGTCTCTCCTGCAGAGTCTTCCACTGGAGTTTATCCATCATCTCCGTAACGCTTTCGCGATTACTAACTGATCCCGTAACAAAGCGCGCTGCTCTCCGTTGGATCTCCTCTATCTCTTCTATCAACCCTATCTGGTACGGATCCCACACTGCTGAGCAGTATTCAAGCAGTGGGCGAACAAGCGTACTGTAACCTACTTCCTTTGTTTTCGGATTGCATTTCCATAGGATTCTTCCATTGAATCTCAGTCTGGCATCTCTTGAAATAAGTGTGCACCTAGGCCTTTGTATGATGAGTCCGTCGCCAAACAAAAATCTTTAGATAAATCAGGTTGTGAAAGAAGTGGAGCAGCAAGTAAAGCATCACGAAGTTGTTCAAATTCTGATTGAGCTTCCTCATCCCATCACCAATTAGAATTCTTCCAGAAAGTTCACATAAACGAGGTGTGGCCAAATTGTCCAATCCAACAAAGCGTCTAAGAAAATTATAGACACGAAGGAAACTACGAACATCACGTTTTGTAGTAGGAACAGCATAATTACGAATAGCGTCTAGTTTCTCTGGATCAGGAAGAATACCTTCTGTAGAAATAATATGACCAAGAAATTTCACCTGAGAACGACCAAATTCAGATTTTTCCAAGTTCACTGTAATGACAACTCTTGCAAAATGAATCCAAAAATTTTTTATGCTCACTCCAAGAACGTTTAGCAATAAGAATATCGTCAACATATGAAGTAATATTGTGACGAAGATGAACAGGTAAAATTTCGTTTAAACCACGAATGAATGCTGCTGAAGAAAGAATAAGTCCAAACGGCAATTTCCGAAATTGATAACAGTTACCAAAGGCTAAAAAGGCAGTATATTTTCTACAATCAGGGAAGAGTTCTATTTGCCAAAAACTTGCGCGCATATCAGTCGTGGATAAAACTTTAATCCCATGGAAATTTTGAAGAAGTTCATCTAGATTTTGTGGACGGTTCGTTTCAGGAATGATGATATTATTTATCTGTCTGGAATCCAGAACCAAACGAATTGACCCAACCTTTTTTAAGAACGACGTGTAATGGGCTTTTATAAGGACTGACTGCTGGCTCAAGAATGCCTTGATCTAACATGCATTGAAGTTCACTCTTAACCTTGTCTCCATAAGCCAAAGGAAAAGCGTACGTTTTCCCTCAAAATGGTGTGTGTTCTTTTACTTTAAATCAATATTGTAAACCTTGTATAGTTCCTGTTTGATGACTAAATACTGTAGCATGTGAAGTCAAAGTTTGGTGCAATTCTTCTCTTGCAACGTCATCTGGCACTTCAGCTTTGTTAACCTTTTCATTAATTAATTCTTCACTATTAATCATATCATCCATCGCGACTCTGTATCTATTGTCGTCGTCATGAATGATCACATTGTCGTCGTAATGCTCAGCGAAAACGTCAGAAGTAAAAAACCTTAAACAATATGTATCTGAGTCAGATTTCGTTACACACTCGAAAAATTTCAAACATCTCGGCATTCCGGCAACAGTCAAGTTCACACTTCCTTCCTTAAAGTTTAAAATTGCCTTACATGTGTTAAGAAACTCCAGACCTAATATAATTTGTGTACTGAGTAATGGAACAATAATAAAATTAGCAGAAAATTCATATCCTTGACAAATGAAATTTAAGTTGATCTGTTGTTTGACTTCCACAAATGGCTCTGAGCACTATGGGACTTAACATCTGAGGTTATCAGTCCCCGGACTGATGACCACAGATGTTAAGTCCCATAGTGCTCAGAGCCATCATCAGTCCCCTAGAACTTAGAACTACTTAAAGCTAACAAACCTAAGGACATCACAAACATCCATACCCGAGGCAGGAATCGAACCTGCTACCGTGGCAGTCGCGCGGTTCCGGACTAGAGCGCCTAGAACCGCAAGGCCACCGCGACCGGCTGACTTCCACACTTTTTCCAGAAATGGTTCCTCGAATTGTAATTTTAGAAACAGGTAACACAGGACAGGCAATAGTTCTTACACATATACGAAAAACCGATTCACTAATAACATTCAGTGGGCTCCCATAATCTAAAACCGCAGTGAACTTATTCTCACTCACACATACTTCAATAACAGGGTGTAAAAATACGTCTACATTATTTTCCTTTTCGTCTAGCAAAGTATCTCTAATGTCTTCCAAGCGTACGTAGTGTAAAGTCGTAGTGTCATTACTTTCTGATCCGTCTATATTGCTGCCAGAAGCCGAAGCTACAAGTCATTGTCGATTGTTAGTGTCACGTCTTTGATAATTCGCGTCATTTCGCGGATCAATTTCTACGATTTGCACTTGTCGCTCTGAATTTCTGTCACGTGGAGGATGCCAATTAGATCCCTCCTGTCTGTTACATGTAAATTCTTGGTTGTGTATGTTATTAAAATTTCTATTTTCCTGGCTATCTGCATGGCTACTTCTTGTGTAATTTCGACTGTCACTTCTGGAATTATTGTTATATCTACTACCATGGTTATTTCTGTAGTAATAATTTCTATTATTGCATGAATAATTTCTGTCTTGATGATACCGATTACTGTTTCCGTGTGATTGATCATTCCGGTAAGAATTTCTGTTATTATAATTGTCTGTGTAATTTCTGTTAGAACGTCTGTTATCGTCATAAGGCTGGTATCTATTGTCCTGTCTGTTCCGTCTGTCATTTTCAAAATTACCGCTATAATGTCCGTTTCGATCGTTACCCCTTTTCTCTGAAAATCTATTGTGATTACCGTTACTGAAAAAATTACAGGAAGTCCCGTCGTCGTTGTCATACTCAAGTTCTTGTAGCTGTCTTAGAAGTTTCAATGTCGTCTTTACATCTTCCGGCTAAAGCAATGTTTCTTATCGATTGTGGCAGCTTAGTTAAACAAATGCGAATTTATTCAGTCTGGCTATAAGGGTTGGGATGGAATTGATTCTTTCGAATCGTGTCTTCAAACTATTCTGCCAGCGTGCGGAACTCAGACTGTTTAAAATTACGCTGCATAATAAGACTATGTTTGACTCTGTCTTGCGTGTTTTCGGACCAATATGCCGATAGAAATGTATGATAAAAATCATTTAAATTATTACAATCTCTAATAAGTGCGCGCATGCGCGTCGCCGGTTCGTTTTCTAAATATCCACACATAAATTCCAGTTTGTGACTTAGTGGCCAACTTGGTGGAAGTGCGTACAAAAATTGATCTAACCATGAACATGGATGTATGTCATTCTTAGAACTGCGAAATATCTTAAATTTCCGAACAGTTAAAAAGTGTTTATAGTCAAAGTTTTCGCCTCGTGGCGACAAAGACCTACCGCGTCTGTCCCAGTACGAATGTCGATTATCATCAAGTTCGCGCGCCTGGCGCTCTCTTGTTGCATCTCGTAAATGAAATAAATTATTTTCTTCAAAACCCGCTGCTATCGGTGATTCCAAATTTCTTCTACTGTCTTTTCCTACTATTTCGCTTTCAATCTGTTTAACTTGCTTTCGTAACGCCTCAAATTCCCTTTTAACACGTTCATTAAATTTTCCCCGATTTTCAACATGTTTATTTATATTCTGGTACTCTTCTGTTTCTGCAAATCGCAATGGAGCTGTATCATCTGAATCTCTGCCCCCATTTAAACTAAGACTTGTCAATTTATCTGGAATCTCCTCAACTCTTTCCGATAAGTCACCTATTTGTTCTTTCTGTTTATTTACGTCTTCCGTAAGTGTCGCGACTCGGGTTTCAGTATTGACACATTTAGTAGTTAACTGTTCATATTTTTGAATTAGGTTATTTATTCTGTCATTTGGTACGGATTCCTCGATTCTTTCAAATATTTCTTCCTTGTTACGTGCGTGTTGTAAATTTAAGTCTGAAAATTTTTGAACTATCACGCGATCTCTTTCTTCCTGTTCTCTATCCTGTTCCTTTTGTCTAATTTCTATTGAAATTAATCTATTATTGTGAGCATTCAAAATCGGTTGTACTTCTTCTCTAATTTCTTTCTTTAATTCATCTTTCATGTTTTTAAAACATGTCCCTGTTCGTGAGTCTAACCGTGTTTCCATTGTTCCCATATCATTTTCTAACCGTGAACCCAAATTTAATATTGCACTCATCAACTGCTCCATATCAACTGGTTCGAAATTCTTTACGCCCCTAACATTTCCCGCAAAACTAACTTGCTTCGTCATAGCTGTAAAGCTATCTGTGTTCGATACTATTCCAGAATCTTCTGTCGTTAATCTCGTATTCTGAAAATTTTTTGATTGTGAAAAATTTTGAACTGGTTCCGGACTATTTTCCCGGCTTATAAATTGTGTTCTACTTAATTATTCATCACACTGTTCTCCTGTGTTGGCGAGTTCGCCATGTTAACAATTTCGTCATTCTGACTATCCATCATTTTTGCCTTTTTCACCGATCGCGTAATCATTTACAAAACATACAAAACTCGACACTATACGAAAATTGCACACAATATAACACTTTATCATCAACAATGCCATTCACACGAAATGCTTCCCGAAAAACACGATTAACGAACAATTAAAACCTTCACAATTGCACAAAATTGTGAAACCCGTATACGAGACATCAAAAATTAAATTCTGCAAAAATACCATTAGAAGAATGACAAGACAACTACAAATGTTCAGTTACCAAATCTACACATGCAATATAGATTACAATTACTAAACTACGAATTACTAAAACAATACTACCGTACGCTATTTTTACTATCAGAAGAATTCCAAGGGACGATCCGAAGCAGCGGTCGCCACGTGCATGGGGGCTTAATTAAAATGCAATAATTTTAGTAGGTGCGTGACCGGTTGCGAAGTCTCGTAACCGGTTGGCCCTAAGTAGTATTAGCACGCAATCTGACTGCATAAAATAAAAATAAAGAATGAGAAGAAATTTCTGTTAACACAATTGATTAATTAAGTCCCCTGCAACTATAAAAGCTACGAAACAACAAGGCACAAGTGTAACTGTTCTGTGTGGTAGTGTGACTCAACGTACATGTATCTGGCACGCTTCTTCCTCAATACGACAAGATATTTTAAACACCATTTACAATGAACTAATTGAAAAACCAGAAATACTATAATTGCACATAGAAACCAGAATTACAAGTCTAACACATGAACACGAGCCAGATGCTTTGTTGATTGAACCTGTGACCAAGAGGCATTGTCATTTACCTCAATATATATTGACGAAAAATACACTGTGATCATTGCAACATCTTCCATCTATACATTACACCAACCGAACAGCATCTACTCTCTCGCCCAACAGAAGAACAAATGCACTCGACATCCCCTGACCTACTACTGCTCTCGACATCCTCTCAACAAGTACTGCCCACGGCAACCTCTGAAGTACTACTGCTCTCGACATCCTCCCAACAAGTACTGCCAGTGGAGGCGGCGGAATAATAATCTTTGGCGCAATCTCTGGCGCTGTGACTCAGTGTAGCCACCTTTCACTGTCTGCTTCATCATGTTGCTGAAACTGTAAACAGTGCTTACAGTGAACAAATTGTAATATAAATATCCGGTTGTCTTATATGTATTATTGATGATGATGATGACGATGATGATGTTTGGTTTGTGGGGCACTCAATTGCATGGTCATCAGCTCCTGTACAAAGTCCCAATTTTTACACAGTCCAATTTTTACTCAGTCGAATCGAGCCACTCTTATGAGTGTTGATAATGATGATGAAATGATGAGGACAACAGAAACACACAGTCCCCAGTCAGAGAAAATCCCCAAACCGGCAGGTGTAGTGGGACGCGAAATTGAAGCGTCACCCCTCCACCAGTGTCAACCCAGTTTGCAGGTGAATATAGGTTTAATTTAGTTTTTTGTTTATGTACTTTTTGTAATATTTGCAATGGTTGTGAATTGTCTAAAGTTTGTATTTATTTTTTATGTTTCATGTTCGGAGAGGGCGGTGCAATGAACGGAGACAGCATCTTCGTTGGCGGGACGAGAGAGAAAATTGCTGGCCACTATACGTCGCCGGGCGACAGCCTAAGAGCAAAAGAAGATCCTGAAACAGAGTTGTTGCGTCGTGCTTCTAAAAATTGAAAAATTGTGATTTTTTAATGTTTTGTACAACAATGACGTTATAGAAACTTTAATCATGTGTAAATGTTCAGTCCTATCTCGTCCAGGCTCAGGTTCACGTCTATATGTAAGAAGCTAATAAAGTAGTGTATACTACTATACGTGTTCCGAGAATTTATTTATGAAGAATTATGTAAATGAATTAATAATCTATTTGACAAGATCATTAATTTTGACAACGTTCATCGCGAGTCTGAGTCTTGAAAGTTTATGCAATGTGGTTCTAATATTTATTAAATCAGATAACTTGCGTTAATATAACTTCTGAGAAGAAACAAAACGACATCTAAATTGAGAAAAAGTTTGCACAAACCAATAGGACTGAGTGACGTAATTCTGCGCATACAACTCAAATGATGATGTTTTAATTACAGTTTCGTTCAAGAACCATTCAGAGACAATTTAAAAAGAGTTTAAATAATTTTGAAGTGTGTTGTAACTGACGTTGGTGACGAAGTCTGCACATGGTCATATATCAAAAGAAAATCATTTATACAAAACTTACGTCGTTACACTACACAGGGAATCAAATCCGGGACCCCGTGATCCAGAGGCAGCAACGCTAGCCACTAGACCACGAGCTGCGGACTATATGTATTATTGTCGACATGTATGGAATTCCTGTCACCTTGCTTACTGTAAGCAGTGCCGGTCATGGACGCCTGAGAATAAGCAGCGTGCGTGGAAAGTCGTTATCAACTGGCCTGATCATTTTGAGAATTGTATGCATCTGCTACAGCACCGAGGTGCTTATTCGGGAGGCCAACCGCACACAGCGACTGGTCACCAAACTTCAGATGATGCCGTTTCCTGCTAGCAGTGGTATTCAGGACTAGCTTCAGCTGTTTGGGGAACAGCTGGTGAGCAGTGCACTCGGCTGCATTGCTGCTGGGCTCTTCACGCTGTGTCTGTCGTAGCTAAAGACGTTCGTGGCGTCTGTGACGACGTATCTCGTCATTCTCATTCAGTTCCCTCTTTCTGGTACAGATAACCACCTAGCACAGCAATGACCCAAAAATAGATTATCGCTGTATTTTCAACTATATTTCAATTTGCGACATATCTATTATTTTTTAAACCAAAATCATCTTACCGAATGTCGATCTTATACTCAGGTATGTCCTGTCAATTTTTAGATTGAAGTAAATGTAGATGTAGATAGATAACAATGATATAAAGAAAAAAAAATTTATTTTGTACATATACAATTGTAGTTTCGAGTGACGTGCGTCTACACTCGTTCATTCGTTGATGGCAAGTTTCTTGCTGCCAGAATTTTCAAGCTTTACAGAGCATGAATCAGGAGCTCGTCTCATTACTCAACAGTTTGTTTCTGTTGACCTTTTACTTGGAGCCAGTAATATTCTCAGTAATGAATTAGAAATGATGTGACTAGAAATATTTCCAAATGAAAAAGTGCAGATATCTGAAAGTTGAGTCTGACGGAAATGATGAAGGTAGTAGAGAGACACACAATAAGTTATGAGTGTCTGATTACCAGTTTTTCTACACCTTGAAATGCGCAGTGAGTGAGCTACGAGCTTTGCGAGTGGTAAGGCTAGGCCATCAAATAAACATCATTCGTACCATAACAAATTTATGTAAATAAACCAGCACTGTGCTCATTAAGTCATTAAGTAACAAGGTAATAATGGTTGCCCAAATATCTACTCTCTGATTATAAATGCCAGCAAGTGTCCAGTTAGCTTTCTTTACAACCAAGAGTGTGGACAGAACTGAAATCCCGCACCAGTTCAGAGATACT
The DNA here is from genome assembly GCF_021461385.2 of Schistocerca piceifrons. Classification (NCBI taxonomy): domain Eukaryota; kingdom Metazoa; phylum Arthropoda; class Insecta; order Orthoptera; family Acrididae; genus Schistocerca; species Schistocerca piceifrons. The sequence goes on from NC_060141.1 coordinate 488,629,545, forward strand.
TCTAAAAGATATAAACAGAATACATTTCTTATGCGCACAACAACCAGTTCACCAAAGCAGGTGGTTCGTCAAAATTTTACAGCATTGCACAATGAATTGCACACACTCAGAAATAATTTAAAAGTACCTTGTCACAATACTAATAAAAATATTTAAACCCTAGAAGTAAGAAAAAGAAGAAGTTAAAACAATGTCAATAGCTATTAACTGACGAACAGTTAACCAACTACAACAAATTCTGGAAAACCTAATACAAGCGTGATACAGCTAAGTTAAAACTTGCAAGGAACGGCTCTAGTGACAGAATCGTAATGAAATAAAACTAAGCGTAAGGTATTGCATCGACTAGGAAAAGCTGCAATATTCGCGTAATAAGGATCTTATAAGCAGAAGTACTCACTGAGCAAGTTCACTCCTGCTGTATCAGAAGTGAACTCTCTCGGTATATCCCGGTGCTCAAACGAACAAATGGTCAATTTAAGCCCACGGGAAAAACATTTAATTCTAACTAGAGACAACAAGAACAACTTAGTGGGTGGAAACAGTTCAACAGCAAACAGTACATAATCAACTCTTTTCAAGTGTCCTGGCGCCAGTAGTAAACACCAACAAACAAAATGACTTCAGACCAATAAGGAGTGAAGTCCAGGAAAACTACGCAGGACTAGACTTGACAGTACGAGTATGTTAAAACCGACTGCGCAGTGCAGCAGGAAGTGTTCTGAAACGTGCTCACCTAATACAATTATTTTCGGTTGAACACGGGCTGTTCAAAGCGGTGGCTGCTACACCAGGCTTCCTATGGTCGCGCTCTACAACCCGACGGTTTCTTGGACTGATATACAGCAACCCACTTCGCCTCCAGTCCGCCCGCATGGATAGGCATCATTCCGCATTCCGGCATCGTGCACTCGGCCACACGTTGGTCTCGAGGAGTCCATTCAGCATGACTGCACGCTGGTAAATTAATTGCGATGTCATTATGATGTTTACAAGCTGTATCGAAGAAGGCATCGGCCGCTTATCGAACTTTGTTGGCGTTCGAGAAGCTAAACTGCGCCTGCCATTTTTGCATACTAATTAAAGGAGCAACTTTTTATATCTTCAACTGGGATAATCAGTACAATTTTCAAAGCATCTGATATCTTTACTTTCTTTGAAATTATGAACGTACAAATTTTTGGAAAAGAATGGGCTCAAAAAGATGTGTAAATGGTAAATTTGGCAGCTATACAGTCTTTCTCGCAGTAGCCCCAGTCAATGTATGTAGTGACACAGATTCTGTGTTAGAAACTGCCGAGAGTCATATTTTGTTAAATGCGAAAATTGCGGCCAATTAACAGCATGGTACGGTGTCCAAGTTAAGCTCGACGCAAGTAAGGAATTGCCATCAAAAGTGATTCAGTTGTTACAATGAAAGACAGAAACGTCTAACGCCAAAGCATAATTTGACAGATGTCCTTCATATTTTCAACCAACTGCACATATCACACCAGTAAACTGAAAAGTGTTGTTATCATTACTCATCAGAACAACAAATAGGTAGGGCATGACTAATGACAATAAATGTAAGAATATTAATCTGTCCTGACACACAAAACATAGACGTGGAAGGCCATAGCATGTCGCATGTTGTTTTGGTTGGTTTGAAATCTTCTTCCCAGTTTATCGGGAAACAGAATTCTTCAATTCGATACTGATCATCATTCGGAAACCGCAATGAAAGTACTCTTGGAAATTTTAAAATATGTTGAAAATATGGGTCATCTGAGCAGTCTTAATAGAATATATCATTTTAGTGATATAGTGAACCATCTACAAATACTGCCAGCTCAGTGCAGTCACTTGACACTAGAATATGAGAAGAAAAGCTCTTTGGTTACCTATTTTCAGCAAAAATGCTGTACCATCATGAACACAAAAACGAAATGAGATGTTAAATTCACGATTAGATGTGCCAAGTGACGCCCCTAATATGCCGTGGCAATAAAGCAGACTCGTGTCTGTCTTTCTCGCTGGTGAGACTGAAAATGTCAAAAGCATGTTTGTAGGTCAGATTCAATAATCCTTGCTAGGACACCGTCAGACAGTTCTTCAATGATCGTGTAATTTGTTGAAAATAAGCAAGATGACAGTGAAATTATGCACTGCCGTTAGGCATTTCAGTCTTTAATTTTAACGACTGAACGAAGTTAATCCCCCAGTTGCATCGAGTTTAACGCAGACGTCGTACTATACCACAATTTGGAGAAAATTTTTGCATTAAAAAAATCAGAGTGTTGGTAGTTCAGAACGCTGGACCTCTGTCATGTTATAAATGCGTTTAACTGACTGAACGACGGTGATATTGTTTCGAAACTTGTCAGTTTTGTCGTTTAGATACGACAGAGTGAGGTCATTCCTTTACACAAGTTAACAAGTTCATACTTCCAAAGGAAATACAGGCATCAGTAGCTTCCAAAATTGCAGTGAATATACCAACTAAAGATACACAGAAGCGCGAAAGAAACTGGTATAGGCATCAGCATTCAAACACAGAGACATGAAAAGAGCAAGAATACGGCGCTGCTGTCGGCAACGCCTATATAAGACAAGTGTTTGGCGCAGTTGTTAGATCGGTTACTCCTGCTACAATAGCAGGTTATCAAGAGAGATCTGACACAGCATCTCCGAGACAGCGAAGACGTGGAAATTTTCCCGTACGACCATTTCGTGAATGTAACGTGTATACCAGGAATCCAGTAAAACATCAAATCTCCAACGTCGCTGCGGCAGGAGAAAATCCTGCAAAAAAGGGACCACCGACGACTGAAGAGAATCGTTCAACGTGACAGAAGTTCAACCCTTCCGAAAATTGCTGCAGATTTCGATGCTGGGCCATCAACAAGTGTCAGCGTGCAAACTGTTCAACGAAATATCATCGATATGGGCTTTCGGAGCCGAAGGCTCACTTGTGTATCCTTTATGACTGCACGACACAAAGCTTTACATCTCACCTAGGCCGTCAACACTGATATTCGACTTGTCGTTAGGTCGGACGAGTCTCGTTTCAAATTGTATCGAGCGTATGGACGTGCACGGGTGTGGAGACAACCTCACCAATCCACGGACCCTGCACGTCAGTAGCACATTGTTCAAGACGTTGGAGTCTCTGCAATGGAGTGGGGCGTGTGCATTTTGAGTGATATGGGACCCCTGATACGTCTAGATACCACTCTGACAGATGACACGTATGTAAGCATTCTGTCTGATCATCTGCATCCATTCATGTTCATTGTGCATTCCGGCGAACTTCGGCAACTCCAGTAGGACAATGCGACGCTCCACACGTCCAGAATTGCTACAGAATGGCTCCAGGAACACTCTTCCGAGTTTTGAAACTTCCGATGGCTACCAAACTCCACTGACATGAACATTATTGAGCATGTCTGGGATGCCTTGCAACGTGCTGCTCAGAAGAGATCTCCAACCCCTCCAGCAGTACTTCAGACGTTAGCCTACTCCAAGCCACGTCGTGTTGCGGCACTTCCGCGTGCTCGCGGGGGCCCTACACGATGTCGGGCAGGTTACCAGTTTCTTTGCCTTTGCAGTGGATAATGAACTACTCCTTTAATTCGACTGCAGAAATGGCTGCCGTAGTTTAGCATCTCAAACGATCACAAAATCCGATACATAGCCTCTGTAGTCTTCGATACAGCGTGTACACGTCATGAAGACATCACGCGTGACTTTACCGGCATGGAGCCAGACTGACGCGAAAATGTCTTGGAAGTCGCTATGCACACCCTCTCGGGCGCCACGCTCGAAGCCGTGGCTGGGTAACAGACAAAGATCGTAACCACGCACAGTATCGATAAGTGCTGGCAAGGCTCACATTAGTTCTCAATTTTTAGCTCCACTCACCTAGGTGTGTAGTATTTATAAGTTTCTCAGACGTTTGTCATGGATAGTAAATTTCATACATCACCACCATCATCTGTAGAATTATTAGCTATACTAGTTATCGTGACATTATACTGAAGCACAATACAGTCATCAATGATGTTCTTTACTCTTCCAGGACATTGTACTGCCACTTACTCCAAATGTGATGTGGGGATATGAAAATATTTATTTCGTTATTAATAGGAAGTGCCTTCGTAATTCTTAAACAACAAGACATAATGCATTATTTACTTTAAACATTGCATGGATTTTGCTCCGCAGTTCTCTCCCTGGAATGGAGAGAATATATTGACAAGGGAACTTTTGCTTTTTTTTACTGCTTGGACTACCATTTATTTGTGAATGGAGGCAAGTTGAATGAATATAGTTGTGCTAAAATGAAATGCACCATTGCTTTTCTCATGAAATTCTCTGTCTTTCTGATGTATCACATGTTGCCCCTTTCATTCGTGAATGAGGAGCTGTAAAATGGCCGCCATGTTGCATACATAGTGTCCCAGACTTTCCTCTTCTTCTTTTTTCTCATATTCGAGTGCTTGACTTTACATTTCCGTATATCCACATGTTTTTGTCTTATAAGGGTGGTATCATATGAATGGGCCACCCTCTGGAGTACAGAATGTGAGGAAAGACGTTGTACCAAGGCTTGTAGTCTGATTGCCATAGTGGAAGCCAACTAGGATTTTATTGCTGGAAAGTAGGAGAACATAATTTGTTGTAAGCAGTATCGAGGAGAGTCTTGGCTCGAAAATTATAGCAGGACTGATAATTAAAGCGGTAATTATTAGAGCATGGATCTGTCTTACCCGAGGTGAATTGTTATTAAGTCTTTAGAAGAATGGAGCATATTTTAAAAAACAATCTACCAGTTAAGTCTCGATTTGCAAGAAACAGCGTTGTAATATTGTAAACAACATCCTCTGTAGAATTACAGGCATCAGAATTTTAGGGATGGATATCACCAAGACACGATGACTCTGATATTGATAATGGCAAAATGACATTTTTATGTATTGCGTCAGCAACATAAAATTTTAGAAATCTTCCACTTAGCCTGAAATTGTTCGAAACCCTTCTCAGGAATCGCTAGTCGAATGGAATTACTGTCAGGAATCGACACACAAAAGTAAAGTGGGTTACATTGCATTAAGACAGGTGAACATACTACCATATACAAAATAAATACTCCTGATTTACTACAAGCGTAGATGGGGAAGAAAACCAACGAGGCTCTTTTCAAAGGAATCATTCTGGGTTTTTTCTCAAGTGATTTAGGTTAATTGGGTCTGGATTTCTGACTTATATTTATAACCAGTGTCCTCTTGAGTATAAGTCCATTATTCTGCGTTACGTGTTGCACAAAAGCTTTCTATGTGCAGAATTATAAGAAGCAGGAAGTGTTACCAAGAAGAGGTGGCTACCTGTTGCACTTATCATACATCGGTACCCATCCTAAAAACTTATTGGGCTGACGCAGTGATAAGAGACTGAATTCACATTATGGAGAATGGCGATTAAAATCGACATACAGCCATCCACATTCAGGATTTCTTCTAGTTTCTCTAAAGCCCTTAACCAATGTCTGGATGGTTACTTCAATTAGGAGATGACATATCTCTTTTCACATCCTTTTTCAAACCATGCATGTGACTCATCTCCAATGACCAAATTGTCGACGGTTTATTAATTCCTATAGTTCCCTCATCACAGAAAGATTCTGAAGTTCTACATTGCAGTATATAATTCATATGTCAAGGTTCAGTTTACGTATCATGCTATTGCCAATGAATGTATCATAGCTAGAGGCGTTAATGGCAGCAGTTTACTAATCATACCACAATAATCAACAAATTTAGAGAATAACAAAATGATTTGGACTGCGCCGTTAGCCTGTAAGTTGGTAAGCGTGCTACAAACTGCGTGCAGAATGGCCTGCACGTGGCGGCATAGTGCAGATGCACACATACCGTCGCAGTATCAGTATAAAGATGGTCGCTCCCCTTGCGACTTGCAACAGGGAAGAACAGCGTTCTGTTATTCAGATTTTACCCAGTGAAGGTGTGAAACCTATTGAAATTCATCGACGAATGAAGGTTCAGTACGGTGATGCATGTTTGTCACAGCAGCAAGTCTACGAATGGAGTAGGAAGTTCGCAAATGGTGTGACTTCAGTAGAAGATGCACCTCGTCCAGGTCAGGCACAACGACTTGTGACTCCACAGAACATTGCAGCAGTTGATGCCATAGTGAAGGAAAACCGTGGAATGACACTGAATGACATTGCAGCATGTTTACAGATTAGTAATGGGTCAGCACACCACATTGTGCATGATGTGCTCCAGTTTCACAAAGTGTCTGCAAGATGGCTGCCACGGCAGCTGACTCCTGAAATGGGAGAACGACGTGTTGATGCTTGTGAAGAACTTCGTCAGCACTTTGAACTTGAAGGTGATGGCTTCCTTGCAAGAATCGTTACTGGGGACGAAATCTGGGTACACTTCCACCAACCGAAAACGAAGAGAGCGAGCAAGGTATGGCGCCATTCCTCATCACCAAAATCAAAGAAGTTTCGAACAGAACCATCAGCAGGGAAGGTTATGCTGACTCTCTTTTGGGACGAAGAAGGCGTCATTTTGGAGCATTACATGCCTAGAATGACCAGTGTCACCAGTGCATCATACACAGATCTCCTAAGAAATTATCTTCTGCCTACAATCAGATCAAAGCGACGTGGATTGCTGTCTGCAGGTGTCATTTTGCAACATGACAATGCAAGGCCACACACTGCCCGTACAACAGTTGCAACAATCACAGACCCACATTTTGAGTGTCTTCCTCATCCACCATACTCACTAGACCTTGCTCCAAGTGATTTACATATGTTTGGACCAGTCATAGACGCAATGGAAGGGAAGAAGTTCCGTTCTTATGAAGAGGTACGCAACACGATGCATGAATGGTTGCACAGACTACCAAAAGAAATTTTTTCCAAAGGAATTTATGCACTTTGTAAGCGCTGGAGGACTTGCATTGAGCATGGGGGAGATTATGTTGTTAAGTGATACAGCTTTGTACACTTCTGCGCAATAAATAATATTTAAAAAATATTAAAAGTTTTCATTTGACTCACCCTCGTATAACAATTATTAAATCTTGCAGATGACTTCATAAATTTTAGTGTGAACGTGTCCCACTTGCATTTCATTACATCAAAAAATGTAAGTTCCTAAAAACCACATTAAGACCAAAAATAAATTCTATAGTTTCTATAAACTTAAAAGGCTATTTTGGGGTAAAATTAGAAGTTACTGAATTCCGTATTCTTTATTACTAAAGCTTAAAAATCTGTTCATTGTAAATAGATAATTGGATTTTGAAGCAAAGGCTGCTTAGTACAATTCACCATTAAATTAAAAGTATTATTAAATCCATCCCATATTTGTAAGTGCCAAACTTTTGATCAATACTTTAACAGTTCATTGATACTGGAGATCACAAACTGTTAAGTTACTTAGAAAGAATAAGATATAACGCACCTGTATTAATGTAGCACTGATAAAATGCTGCTTAACCACTTGGCTGATACCAATAAAATACTTTGTATATGTATCACAACTGGGTGCTAAGAATCATCCCAGGATATTAACAATGCCACAGAAACTACACAAATCAGGACACTAACAAAACAGTGGTGTTAAATTCACTTGAGGATAATATATAGTTCTCAATGGAAAGTGGATATATTAAGCTTATGGGTCATAGAACAGATTCATTTTCAAATAAAAATATTTACAAAAAGGTAGTGGCAACTGATTATGAATTTATTTAATACTGAAGAGTGGCCATGTTGGAGAAATGATAGTAGCAAGTACTATACCCATGGAACTGGAACTGATGTCCATTGGAATCAAACAACTGCTGCTGGTCCAAATTTCTAAGAAGAAATTAATTTGTGGGTGTATTAATGTACTGAAAAATCGTAAATTGAAAAATAGTTCTATAAACTAATTTGCACATGGACTACACTTGGGGGTTTAATTTTAGACTAAAAAGAGAAGATATGGGATATTCACAGAATCCCTTACATTTTGCTCAATGAAAACAGATACATTACACAAATCGACTATGCATATGCAGCAGTATTTGAACCAGCATCAAGATTCACACAAGTGTATAAGTGTGTATAGTATGAACTTGGATTTGATCATCAAGTAGAGACAAAAAGGCTTAAAAGTTCTACAGTTCCTCATCTTTTCCATAAATTGAAGACAAAAAATTGTGTATTGACTGGGAAATTCAATGGAACACCAAAAATTTATACATTTCGATGAAGTTAAGCCTGCAATATTTTGTGTTGATGAAATTTGAAGTGAAAAGGGAAATTATTAAGTTTGTCTATATTATAAAACTACATTAAACTTCAAACTATTCCTCTTAAGAGTGAATCATGTTAGATTAGTCCTGAGGAGAAGTGGAACTTGGAGAATCTTAAATGCAGCAAATAGATCATTTATTTTTAGCAAATACACCATAATTGAATACTTTTGTAAATATACATATGTTGTTCATTATCAATATGTCTCACAGAATGTCAACTGTACCTATATAAAAGATGAGTGTGGTGTTTTGTGTATCATTCAATTATAACAGTTGGAAGTACTGTTGCAGATGTGACCATAATTAAAAGAAGTGTTATACATGTGTTACACATTACTGAATAAGTATTATTACATTTTAAATTTTAATTTATGCTGCTCAGTCATGTGCACTATCATGAATCATTTAATTTTTGTTTATAAATTATTCAAGTGCAAAAGCTAGTGCATTTGAAGCTAGACATAAGAGTAGAAGTCAGGAATTTATGAACACATTGTTGAATAATTTTTCGACTATATTTATAATTGTACTGTTGATTCAGAAATATGGTCCTTTGTCTGATAGTTAAATAGATGGTGTCATGTGATGTAATTGTTACACAGGAGTACAGAAGCAGGCTTGTACATTACATTACTCTTTTAATGATTCCATTAATGTAACTGAAAATGTTACATTCAGAATCTGTCTGACTCACAACTTTACGAAAGAAAAGAATTTTGTTCTGCTAAATGAAGAGCTGTTAAATTCTCTAGATGACAGATGAGTCTGAAACTCTTAATTTGTGCAGCAAAGTAAGAGTATATACCTGCATTACTTATACAGCAGACATCAAATACTGATCAACTGTAAAGTAACACAAATTATAACATTCTTCAAAATGTATGGAGAAAAGAGTAACTTTGGGATGATAAGTACTGAAAATTCTTGTCAATTGTGGCAAAGATATCATCAAAACCAAATGGCAAGATAATTTATAATAGTAATAAGTGTCCTCTCTATAAAAAGAAACCACTTCTTTTAGGCTGGTAATTTACTACAAATATAATGGAAAACTATGAAGATATAATCATATTAACACAAAATTATGATATGGAGGAATATTTCTGTTTTAAGAAGAAAAATAATAACAATAATATAAAAGATATCCCAAGCATGACTGTATGTCTAGAGTAAAATTACTTTCAATCTACTATAATAAAATCATAAACACAGCCCTCCCTAAATATTTCTATTATTTTAACATGAATCAATGAGTAGTCACTCATGGGTAGATGCTACATTTTTAAAAATGGTAAATCATTATTATCTGTTTAAAAAACTGAATTCTCAAACAGTATTACCCCTTTTTACATTTGTACTGAGAAATACTGTATTAGGAGGTAACATATGTAGGTGCAATAATAAAAGTATAGGTTAACATCTAATTACACACATTGAAACCTATTTTATGTGTTATGAAATATATAAGTATTAAAAGTAAATTGACAAATAGCAATATCTAACATTAAATGCTAATAATAATTCAGCCTTACGTCTCTTTATGAATGTTGATCGATAGATAAAACGTTAAGTACTAAAAGAAATTCAGTCTTATATAATTCTATTAATAACTTTGAGTTTTAGGATTTGGTTAACAGGTTCAAATAGCCGCTAACTTGGAAATAAGTACAATTTCTTATCAATGATAAGTAAAATGCAGGCCATATATTAATGATCATATAAAAGCAACACTATTTGGGCTATATTAAATATTGCTTAATGTAGTTCATTAAGCTTTGAACACTTATTTATCTAAAAAAAAATTCTCCATCGAACAATAAATTTTTTAACAGTCAAAGTCAGTAGCAGCACGACTTCTCAAAGCTCATCTTCTTGGAAGTTGTAGCGGGCATGGCAGCGACAATGGGCTTCAGTTGATGACCCATTCAGGATAAAATCCAGCTGGCTGTTGCACCCATTTTCTCTGCTTCAGAGTTACGAGAAAATACATCAGAATCTGTTCTTATGAAAACAAACTTAAACATATTAAAATTCTAGACTATTTAAATAAATTAAATTTTGTAAGTTCTTGAGATAATGAATGATCTATCAAAATAAAATTTGACATTATCTGTGATTGTGCAAGCGCTAGGAGAATGAGTGCTAGTGTCAACAATTTAGTGACACTGTAGTCCTTATAAAAGTTGCTCTATAAATCCACAATGAAATAATATAATTTGACACCATAAAATTTCCTCACAATATTAGGTGGAGGGGATCCTCAAAGTGTGGGAGCAAAGCAGGCAGTCAGATGTTGTGACTTTGAGCACTGCACACAATGGCATTTCTGGTGACGTAAGTTAACACTGTTAGTGAGGTACATCTGCACTGGGACCTTATGTTACATGTTCCTGGACTTACTAATAGAGCTCTGTTTGTCATTCTTTGTTTTTATCTTCTCAGAGATACGACGTATACTTCTCAGGACTTGCAACTTATTGAACTGAATCCTTACTGCACTACGTATTTCGGTTTATGGATTTCTCCTTCAACGGCTGCCACAGGAGCGAAATTCCGGTCTTGGATGTAATGAACCTAAACACTCATTTTCTTGATGATGAACAGCTGATCTCATTAGGAACAATGTGCCTGTTATGTCATGTACAATGTATTATGCAAGTAATTCTTTTGTTGCATATTTTTAGCCAACCTACTGCAGGTAATTAGGGTCAGGATATCCATCTTAGGAATATGGAACCACTGTGCTAAAGTGGATGGACAAGTACATGGCAGTTTGAATTTAGTTCAGCTCAATGTGTCTTGAAGTATTACATAATTATAGGTAGTTACTGAGTTCTTGTGATTCTGTGTAACTGCATTTAACGGACAGGTTCCGTGCTACATGATAGAAGTAGGGGTATAATGTGGAAACTCAGTTTGTTTTTGCTGTATAAAAGAAATGTTTACTTCTTTTTCAGCTTCAAAAATTAACCAAAGCTAATTCATAATGTTTTAGCAATGAATGTAATATTATGAAACACAGAAACTAAATACGTTAAAAATTAAAAAACATTTTCTGCTTGCACGACAACTCATTAATTTTTCAAGAAGTGCGGATAATGCGGATACGCTTTAAAATTGTGGGAAACTGACTACTTCAAACAAAAACTATTAAAATGTTAGAAACTATTTTATTTTACATTAAATTTAAATTACACAAAAATATTTTTAAATGCGACTGTAATAGAAAAATGCTTCATAAGCTAAGTTCACCTGCAAAAATCGCATATGTAAATACCTCCTTCATTTCCGGCACACATAGAGTGACGCCACTCCTCACACACTACACACTTAATCCACAATTCTCATGAATGTCACTGGAAAATGCGCTTCCACAAAAAATACAGATGGCATTTTCTACAGTAGTTATTTCTTACCCAACTGGGAGATCCAAATCTGACTCACCTAAAGAGACAATTGGTGCATTAGGCTCTTCATCTCAATCCTCAGATAACTTAATCCGTTTTTTACATGGTTTTCTAGGAGGAGCTTCACGTTTTTTCTTGCTTTTGGCAGGTGCCTTGGGAAGCTTCTGTTTGCCCTTCAGTAAGGATTCTTGAAGGCGTGTTTTATAAGGTGAAGATGTCAAAACAGCTGATGAACCTGGCTTACGACCTCTGTTTGAAACCTTCCTCTTTAAAAGAGGGTTTGGCAGGATATCTTGTGGAGACACCCACGTGTTTGATGAGGTATTTGACAACGATGTTGACCTTCTGCTTTCTCTGTGGCCATCTTCACTTGGGCTGTCAGTTGTCACAGGTCTGAATGCGTTCTGAGTGTCTTCTTGTCTGACGTCATTACTTCCACCTGGAGATGCTGGATTCTCGTAAGTTCCTCTCACACTTCTGGCCTCATCTAAAGCCGACATGGCAGGATTTCTGCAAAAACAGTCCTGTCAGACGGGAAAATTCCAGTTTCAAAAAATCCTTTTGCAGAAATAGAGCCAGTCTGGCACTTTAGGTCGGCTTTCCCAAACAACTCAGATATATCATATGGTCCTAAGGGTTGACGGCTGTGCCGCAACCATTGGCGAAATACTCAGAGTAATAGGCTTTTAGAGTGCCCATAACGGTCTTACCAAGTGGCTGAGTTTTATGAGAGGTGTGAGGCTGGATGCTCACGACTGTAACACGTTTCTCCCTTGCACGTTCTATAACTTGAAGGTTTATGGCATGACTGCTATGCCCATCAAGAATTAACAACACAAGAGATTCTTTTGAGGGATGTGCCACAGAAATGAAGTGATCAAGCCACTCGGAGAAGAGCTTAGTTTGAATCCAGCCTGAAGGATGGCATTTACCAATTGTTCCAGGTGGTGCTCCTTTCAGTAGAGTGTCAGTCCAGTTCTTCCTGGAGAAGATCATCATTGGTGGTATGAAAGTACCGCTAGCATTCATACAGCGTTTGACAGTCACCAGGGATCATCGCTCTGCTGATGTGAGGGCACCTACTAGATGTTTACCTTTCAGTCCAATTAAGTGTGGTATTCTGCTCTGGACGACAGAGAGCCCAGTCTCGTCCACATTGTACAAACGATCAGCTCTATAGGAGTGTTTACTGTACGCAACTTCTAAAATGTCAAAAAACTTGTCTATAGCTTATTTGTTGAACCCGTTTGCTCTCTAGAATGAGGTCCCCATAGGTTTGTGGGCTGTGAGTTTATTTCCATGTCGTCTAAGAAGAAGGTCAAACAAAAGCTCTACTTGCAGCATTTGAAGTAAAACCATGATTAATATTATTTCTTTCCCCTAGCTGATATGCCATTCTCTTGACATCTAATCTGGTAAGGCCATAGAAGCGATTATCCATTTCAATGAGATACTGTACCAACTGTATCTTAGTAGCATCAGTTAATGCAGGCTTCCGTCCAAGTCTCAAAGAAACACATTCTTCAGGTGACATATCACTATGCATAAACCTTTGAAGTTTCGTCTGAGGTAGACTGAAGCATTTTACTGCTCTTCTTAACCTCATCTGCTTTTTCCTTAAGGCTATTATAGCCTTAATCACGTTTTCAGCATCCCACTTCTTCACAATAGCTCTCGGTTTCCGATCAGTTAGCTTTCGTAGCATCTCCAAACAGACGCAAAACATATTAGAAGTAATGCATTTGACGCTGGTATTGTGGAAACGTTTCCACAATGCCATCGTATGTATGCTTCCACATTACTTACACAATGGCCATTTTAAATTTCGGTAGATTACATTAAGCAACTATGCATTTAAGATTAACAAAGGACTGCTGAAACCTTCTATGCACCTCCCTTTATAAGCTATCAGACGTAAAGAAAGATAACTACAAAGTATGTAGATAAATATAATACTAAAACTTACCTCGAAAAATGTTTAGAAAATGCGCGAACGTAAATTGCATAACTGTCACGGCGTCTGTTGCTCAGCTGACTGCTAACCTCCTACCGTGACAAATAGGAACTATTGCAACAATTTCTGGCTGCCCCCCTACAGTGGAGCACTCTGCAGGCCAAATACTAGACGTTTCCACATTACCCACACGCTTCCACATTTACACACCTACCTCTAGCATGAAACTTGAAATAGAGTGTATTACAGTGTTACACTTCTTTCTGACAATATAAAGAAAAAACCATCCACCCATACATTGGTGAAAATTTGTTGCAACATAGAGCTCACTTTAATCGCTAATATCCGAACTACAGGAATGTATTTGCTATTATTTATTTTACTGTAAGTTACAAATGGTACTTGTATAAAACAGAAGATATATGTTGCTCTAAAAAAAACAACAAATATACATATACTGTTATACTTATATATTCATAATTAACGTGTTCTTATATCACATCATATTTAATATGCTGTAATATCTGGAATATAAGTCATGGGTTTTATAAATGACGAAGGTGGGATCTGGCCGCGTGGCAGCTGCCTTACCCCTTTCCAACAGGTACGGGGTGCTTCCTAGTGGTGATGACATCGTTTCCGAGCCACCACAGGATGCCTCGCCTGTTGGGCCAGTGGCCGATTCTCCGGCAAGGTCCCGACAGTCACAGAGGGCGGGCCTATTAGTTATAGGGAGCTCCAACGTTAGGCGGGTTATGGAACCCCTCAGGAAAATAGCGGGTAGGTCAGGGAAGAATGCCAGTGTGCACTCGGTGTGCTTGCCGGGGGATCTCGTCCGTAATGTGGAGGAGGCCCTTCCGGCAGCTATTGAACGCACTGGGTGTGACCGGCTGCAGATAGTAGCACATGTCGGAACGAATGACGCCTGCCGCTTGGGTTCTGAGGCCATCCTTGGTTCCTTCCGGCGGCTGGCTGATTTGGTGAAGATAACCAGCATCGCACGCGGAGTGCAAGCTGAGCTTAATATCTGCAGCATAGTGCCCAGAGTCGATCGCGGTCCTCTGGTTTGGAGCCGTGTGGAGGGTCTAAACCAGAGGCTCAGACGACTCTGCGACTATAATGGTTGCAAATTCATCGACCTCCGTTATTGGGTGAACTGTAGGGCCCCCCTAGACAGGTCAGGCGTGCACTACACACCGGAAGCAGCTACTAGGGTAGCAGAGTACGTGTGGCGTGCACACGGGGGTTTTTTAGGTTAGAGGGACCCCTCCTAGGCGAAACGATAAAATACCTGACGGCTTACCAGAGAGGACATTATCATCGTTGATAAAGAACGTCCGTCCTCAGAGACCAAAAACAGGAAAAGTTAACGTAATATTGGTAAACTGCAGGAGTATCCAGGGCAAGGTTCCTGAATTAGTATCTCTTATTGAAGGAAATAGTGCGCATATAGTATTAGGAACGGAAAGTTGGTTAAAACCGGAAGTGAACAGTAACGAAATCCTAGACACAGAATGGAACATATACCGCAAGGATAGGATAAACGCCAATGGTGGAGGAGTATTTATAGCAGTAAAGAATTCGATAATATCCAGTGAAGTTATTAGCGAATGCGAATGTGAAATAATCTGGGTTAAGTTAAGTATCAAAGGTGGGTCAGATATGATAGTCGGATGCTTCTATAGACCACCTGCATCAGCAACCGTAGTAGTTGAGCGCCTCAGAGAGAACCTGCAGAACGTCGTGAAGAAGTTTCGTGATCATACTATTGTAATAGGGGGAGACTTCAATCTACCAGGTATAGAATGGGATAGTCACACAATCAGAACTGGAGCCAGGGACAGAGACTCTTGTGACATTATCCTGACTGCCTTGTCCGAGAATTACTTCGAGCAGATAGTTAGAGAACCAACTCGTGAAGCTAACGTTTTAGACCTCATAGCAACAAATAGACCGGAACTTTTCGACTCCGTGAATGTAGAAGAGGGTATCAGTGATCATAAGTCAGTGGTTGCATCAATGACTACAAGTGTAATAAGAAATGCCAAGAAAGGAAGGAAAATATATTTGCTTAACAAGAGTGATAGGGCACAAATAGCAGAATATCTGAGTGACCACCATCAAACGTTCATTTCTGAGGAAGAGGACGTGGAAAAAAAATGGAAAAAATTCAGAAACATCGTCCAGTACGCCTTAGATAAGTTCGTACCGACTAAGGTCCAAAGCGAGGGGAAAGATCCACCGTGGTATAACAATCATGTACGAAAGGTACTACGGAAACAAAGAAAGCTTCATCATAGGTTTAAGAGTAGTCGAATCATAGCTGATAAGGAAAAGCTGAACGAAGCGAAAAAGAGCGTAAAGAGAGCAATGAGAGAAGCATTCAACGAATTCGAACATAAAACATTGGCAAACAATCTAAACAAGAACCCTAAAAAGTTTTGGTCATATGTAAAATCGGTAAGCGGATCTAAATCCCCTATTCAGTCACTCGTTGACCACGATGGCACCGAAACAGAGGACGACCGAAGAAAGGCAGAAATACTGAATTCAGTGTTCCGAAACTGTTTCACTGCGGAAAATCGTAACACGGTCCCTGACTTCAGCCGTCGCACGGACGCCAAAATGGAAAATATTGAAATAAACGATATCGGAATTGAAAAACAACTGCTATCACTTAGTAGCGGAAAAGCATCCGGACCAGACGAGATACCCTTAAGATTCTACAGTGATTATGCTAAAGAACTTGCCCCCTTTCTATCAGCAATTTATCGTAGATCGCTGGAAGAACGTAAAGTACCTAGCGACTGGAAGAAAGCGCAGGTCGTTCCCATTTTCAAGAAGGGTCATAAATCAGATGCGAATAATTATAGGCCTATTTCGCTTACGTCAATCTGTTGTAGAATAATGGAACATGTTTTGTGTTCTCGTATTATGACGTTCTTAGATAATACAAATCTCCTTCATCATAACCAACATGGATTCCGCAAACAGAGATCATGTGAAACTCAGCTCGCCCTATTTGCCCAAGAAATTCACAGTGCCGTAGACACTGGCGAGCAGATTGATGCCGTATTCCTGGACTTCAGGAAGGCATTTGATACGGTTCCGCACTTACGTTTAGTGAAAAAAATACGAGCTTACGGAATATCGGACCAGGTTTGTGATTGGATTCAGGATTTCCTAGAAGAAAGAACACAACATGTCATTCTTAACGGTTCAAAATCTGCAGATGTAGAGGTAATTTCGGGAGTACCGCAGGGAAGCGTGATAGGACCTTTATTGTTTACAATATACATAAATGACTTAGTTGACAACATCGGTAGCTCCGTGAGGCTATTTGCAGATGACACGGTTGTCTACAAGAAAGTAGCAACATCAGAAGACTCGTACGTACTCCAGGAGGACCTGCAGAGGATTAATGCATGGTGCGACAGCTGGCAGCTTTCCCTAAACGTAGATAAATGTAATATAATGCGCATACATAGGGGCAGAAATCCATTCCAGTACGATTATGCCATAGGTGGTAAATCATTGGAAGCGGTAACGACCGTAAAATACTTAGGAGTTACTATCCGGAGCGATCTGAAGTGGAATGATCACATAAAACAAATAGTGGGAAAAGCAGGCGCCAGGTTGAGATTCATAGGAAGAATTCTAAGAAAATGTGACTCATCGACGAAAGAAGTAGCTTACAAAACGCTTGTTCGTCCGATTCTTGAGTATTGCTCATCAGTATGGGACCCTTACCAGGTTGGATTAATAGAAGAGATAGACATGATCCAGCGAAAAGCAGCGCGATTCGTCATGGGGACATTTAGTCAGCGCGAGAGCGTTACGGAGATGCTGAACAAGCTCCAGTGGCGGACACTTCAAGAAAGGCGTTACGCAATACGGAGAGGTTTATTATCGAAATTACGAGAGAGCACATTCCGGGAAGAGATGGGCAACATATTACTACCGCCCACATATATCTCGCGTAATGATCACAACGAAAAGATCCGAGAAATTAGAGCAAATACGGAGACTTACAAGCAGTCGTTCTTCCCACGCACAATTCGTGAATGGAACAGGGAAGGGGGGATCAGATAGTGGTACAATAAGTACCCTCCGCCACACACCGTAAGGTGGCTCGCGGAGTATAGATGTAGATGTAGATATAAATATTCATATTACACGTAAGTGTAGCTTAAATAGTGTACCAATACTTAAATTTTATATCAAGATTTTCAGAACATAAAAAGGAAATCTGAATTGTGGTCACATATTTGTAAAGCAAATTACTATTCAAGACTCACACAGGTCATTAATGTTCCATATGTGTACATGACCATACAAAAAAGTGAATGACCAAGAAGATATGATCAGATGTCAATGTCGCTTTGTACAAGAACTGTGACTCCATCTGTGGGTATTTAAACAATTAGAATTGTAATACTGTGTGATATATAGGATAGCTGCCAAAGTGCATTTGCATTATTAGTGCTTAGTGTTGTTACCACTCCCAGGATATATAATGCGCATTAACAGTGTCATATGATGAATGCTCACTATGAAGGACATGGAGATGCCATGTGCTCATGTGAGACAGTGCATTCAGAACTTTACAGAAATTAAAAGGGTCCTCATTGTGGTTCCTTTTCCGCTGACTGATCCTGTGATGCATTATCTATTTTATGGGGCATTCAAAATTCACACAAGTCCAGTCTGGATTACGTGGAGAAGTGAGACCCGCCATGCGTCTTCGACAAGGGTCTAGTAGAGCACATCTGACCACAACATGGAAAGATTGCTCCATTATGCAGCAAACACATCATAGCCCCTTCGTATCTGCGCCTGCTATCCGAAAAAAATAATAGAAAAATGTTGGACTCCCTGTAAAATTTCATGTCACTCTGCACAGATGATCAGAGATTAGCAGCAGCTTGACCAGGGAATAATTGTCCCTTGTGCAGGGTTCTGTTAACACCACAGGTGATACAGAGACTGGGAATCATGGACTGCTGATGAATCGTGTCATATGGTGCTCAACGATGCATATGTTTTACAGTGAATAGGTTGTTCGGTACCCATGGTGGAAACGATGTTACACCAAGAGTCATTGTATGGGCAGGCACTAGGCGTGATTTCAGGTAAAGACTGGTAGTGGCTGAACGACCTCTGACGGCATACAGGTAAGAGTACATTCTTAAAAATAGCGTCTCACAGCCGGCCGGCTGCTGCAGAGAGCGAGTCTTAGTCTTTCCCTTAAGGCAGGCGATAAAACCGGCCATATGTGCGATCTGGCAACACTGTACTATGCGAAAGTGTCTGGAGAATTTGTTGTCTTCTTCTCGAGCCGTTACGTGTCGTATCAGCCACCGGTCTTTCGGTACACGTCCTGCAATATAGACTCAATGTCCAGAGTTCGAGATCACTCCAGCCACTGTTTTTTTTTTTTTTTTTTTTTTTAATCTTGTTTCGACTGTCTGTCAGTTATATCAATCCGATGAAACTGCAAACATAGTTGGCTTCAGTGTAACCCATCAGGAATAGCGGAATCTTCCAGCTTCACTAACCTAGCGGAAAAAGAAGAAGCGTCCAGAAACAATTTCATGAAACGGCTCGTGACAGGGTCAAAATCAGAATAGTTTACGCTCGAGAGTTTCTCATCTGACAGCGGCCACTGGCCAAAGGCCTAGCGCCGCTGGTTGCATGTCAGCCAGCTTCTGACCAGGTGAAGACAGGGTGACGCACCTTGGACCTGTTTCTTCTCTTACACTGGTAACCTTAAAATTGTTTATTATTATAGTTTATTTTTCCGAGCCAAATAATGTCGATTCACAGGGTGAACACTATGCAGTAACACTACAAATTTTCATTGCTATGAGTGTATTAATCAGCTGTCTCATTTGAAATTCTAATATTTGTCTTGCAGTTAAGTACTGAATTTTGCATACTTGAAAATGAAGAGCGTCGTTTAAGCGGTATAAAATAGCACCGCAAGAGCGAAAAGGCCAAACATTTGCGACATACCTTTATTGTTCGATCTGACTTTAATTGAGGAATGAAGGCAGTGGACGCAGCATTTGTATCCTTGTGTGGAGTTAGGACTTTGGGTAATACATGCTAGAAAAAGATTTTCTGTTTTCAGTAAAGATCATTTTGACAAGAATGATTTTCAACATTCAGACAGTCTCGATAACTGACGTATCTGATGGATTGTGACAAATTATCTAATGTGCGACATCTACATTCATTAGGGAAATTTCATGAACTGGGTGTGGGTGTACTGCATGCACTGATTCAGGCAACAAAAATAAAAACGGTGACTACCACGGCATTTTTGTCTGAAAATCATTAGTTCGCTTGGTGAGCAGTCCTGTGCAATATTCTTTTGTTTACTTGTTAAGAGGAAGTTAATAGCTGAGCCCTAACAAAGGACATATACTTGAGCAAGGGCAGGATCAACGCGATATTTAGCATTTGTTGGCTGGAAAGGATGTTGTGTACTATGAGCTCTTCTCTACGTGTACGTCTATCTGTTCCTGACAATACTTGTTGTATATAACTGTGACTCCTTTTGGTCGGAATACAAGGATGACGACAGGCAAAACTGCATCATGTGTTGGTACTACACAATGACATACAATGCTGGTTTCAAAAATTAAACTATCCAGGAGTTTGTTTGGAAAGTCAAACCTCGCCTATTTAAATTTTTGACCTTATGCACTCGAATGTTTACTTTTCTCAGCGCTTATCGTCAACAGAATTTCTTCCTACATGAAATGTACGTCACCAGGTTTGAAGACGTCTTTAACTCAGAATTGATAAGTTTCTTCAGGAATGATATCCATAAACTTCCTGAGCATGATTAGAGTGTTTTAAATAATGTGGGAGGGTGTATTATTGATGATCAATGTCTCTCACATTTTAACCGTTGTTTTCAATAAAGTAACGGAATACGCTTTTAAAATATGGACTGTACCGATACGAATGAAGTGCAGTGTACTGCAGTAACCTTAAGATAAAAACATATTTTCATAAAAGATGAAGTATCCTAACACAAGTGCGCCTGTATTGCCACAAATTGGTAAGATATTACTCTGTTCGGACTTCGTATGTCATATCCGAGAAGTAAAGAATTGTGGCATTTCATGTATACTGAAGTAGTGAGACAACTTTTCATGGAGAAATTTTCGGAAGATTACCTCACTGAGTGTCTATCTGCTTGTTTGAAGCCCTGTGACAGGACAGCTAAAAATATAGCGTTCAGCAAGACTGGGACCACAAGTGAAAGCAGCCTTTCCTCCAGAGGAGCGATCCTGTTGCCGCACTAGCAAAGATCTGAAGCATTCGTGTCACCCTTACAACTCCAGTAGTTGCTAGAACAGATAAATCGCAATATAAAAGATCTAGGAACCTTATATCACAGCTTATACGAAAATCACTCGAATTATTACATGGGAAAAACACGGAAACACCAAGTGAATTTGGCAAGATAGTTCTGTGCTATCCATGAAATAACTTGTCATCATGGAGTTGCCAAACTTAATTTCCATTGTTGCCAAGTTTCAAGTATACTGCCAGTAGGAAGATTACCAGCTGGGAAGTGATCACGCCTTGTATTTCAAACACCCAGTTGCTGAGGATCAGAATGCGGAAAGTATATGTCAATGAGTCTTAATTGCATATCGTTGTGCATATCGTTGTTAGGTTCATGGACTTCAGCGTAGTTGCTAATAATACTCAGAACTACTGACTAAAGTAAATTTCACAAGTAAATAACTGTCACAATTATCTGTGTCCTTTTTATCTTACTCGTATTGTAAAGTAAAAAGATCATTCAGCAGACGCTATTAACATTTATGGAGCATCTCTGTTGGTTTTACTGTAAACATTATAAGTAAGCGACATGTTTTTTGGTAGTTGCAGTTGTAGTGGTGACCCGTGGTCTAGAGGTAGCGTCTTTGATTCATAATCAAAACGTATTCGGGTCTGGGTTCGCTCCCCGCCACTGCCTAAATTTTGATAAATAATCAGCATTGGCGGCCGAAGATTTCCGGCATAAGAAGTCAGCCTCATTCTGCCAACGGCCTTGTCAAAGAGGGCGGAGGAGCGGATAGGGGTTCAGGGTAATGCAGCATGTGAAGGGGGACGAAAATCTAATAGTCATGGGCGACTAGAATGCAGTTGTAGGGGAAGGAGTAGAAGAAAAGGTTACAGCAGAATATGGGCTTGGGACAAGGAATGAAAGAGGAGAGAGACTAATTGAGTTCTGTAACAAGTTTCAGCTAGTAAGAACCACAAGAGGAGGAGGTATACTTGGAAAAGGCCGGGAGATACGGGAAGATTTCAATTAGATTACATCATGGTCAGACAGAGATTCCGAAATCAGATACTGGATTGTAAGGCGTACCCAGGAGCAGATATAGACTCAGATCACAATATAGTAGGGATGAATAGTAGGCTGAAGTTCAAGACATTAGTCAGGAAGAATCAATACGCAAAGAAGCGGGATACCGAAGTACTAAGGAATGACGAAATACGTTTGAAGTTCTCTAACGCTATAGATACAGCAATAAGGAATAGCGCAGTAGGCAGTAGAGTTGAAGAGGAATGGACATCTCTAAAAAGGGCCACTACAGAAGCTGGGAAGGGAAACATAGGTACAAAGAAGGTAGCTGCGAAGAAACCATGGGTAACAGTAGAAATACTTCAGCTGATTGATGAAAGGAGGAAGTACAAACATGTTCCGGGAAAATCAGGAATACAGAAATACAAGTCGCTGAGGAATGAAATAAATAGGAAGTGCAGGGAAGCTAAGACGAAATGGCTGCAGGAAAAATGTGAGGGCATCGAAAAAGATATGATTGTCGGAAGGACAGACTCAGCATACAGGAAATTCAAAACAACCTTTGGTGACATTAAAAGCAACGGTGGTAACATTAAGAGTGCAACGGGAATTCCACTGTTAAATGCAGAGGAGAAAGCAGATAGGTGGAAAGAATACATTGAAAGCCTCTATGAAGGTGAAGATTTGTCTGATGTGATAGAAGAAGAAACAGGAGTCGATTTAGAAGAGATAGTGGATCCAGTATTAGAATCGGAATTTAAAAGAGCTTTGGAGGACTTGCGGTCAAATAAGGCAGAAGAGATAGATAACATTCTATCAGAATTTCTAAAATCATTGGGGGAAGTGGCAACAAAACGACTATTCACGATGGTGTGTAGAATATATGAGTCTGGCGACATACCATCCGACTGTCGGGAAAGCATCATCCACACAATGCCGATGACGGCAAGAGCTGACAAGTGCGAGAATTATCGCACAATCAGCTTAACAGCTCATGCATCGAAGCTGCTTACAAGAATAATATACAGAAGAATGGAAAAGAAAATTGAGAATGCGCTAGGTGACGATCAGTTTGGCTTTAGGAAAAGTAAAGGGACGAGAGAGGCAATTCTGACGTTACGGCTAATAATGGAAGCAAGGCTAAAGAAAAATCAAGACACTTTCATAGGATTTGTCGACCCGGAAAAAACGTTCGACAATATAAAATGCTGCAAGCTGTTCGAGATTCTGAAAAAAGTAGGAGTAAGCTATAGGGAGAGACGGGTCATATACAATATGTTCAACAACCAAGAGGGAATAATAAGCTTGGACGATCAAGAACGAAGTGCTCGTATTATGAAGGGCCTAAGACAAGGCTGTAGCCTTTCACCCCTACTCTTCAATCTGTACATCGAGGAAGCAATGATGGAAATAAAAGAAAGGTTCAGGAGTGGAATTAAAATACAAGGTGAAAGGATATCAATGATACGATTCGCTGATGACATTGCTATCCTGAGTGAAAGTGAAGAAGAATTAAATGATCTGCTGAACGGAATGAACAGTCTAATGAGTACACAGTATGGTTTGAGAGTAAATCGGAGAAAGACGAAGGTAATGAGAAGTAGTAGAAATGAGAACAGCGAGAAACTTAACATCAGGACTGATGGTCACGAAGTCAATGAAGTTAAGGAATTCTGCTACCTAGGCAGTAAAAGAACCAATGACGCACGGAGCAAGGAGGACATCAAAAGCAGACTCGCTATGGCAAAAAAGACATTTCTGGCCAAGAGAAGTCTACTAATATCAAATACCAGCCTTAATTTGAGGAAGAAATTTCTGAGTATGTACGTCCTGAGTACAGCATTGTATGGTAGTGAAACATGGATTGTGGGAAAACCGGAACAGAAGAGAATCGAAGCATTTGAGACGTGGTGCTATAGACGAATGTTGAAAATTAGGTGAACTGACAGGGTAAGGAATGACGAGGTTCTGCGCAGAATCGGAGAGGAAAGGAATATGTGGAAAACACTGATAAGGAGAAGGGACAGGATGATAGGACATCTGCTAAGACATGAGGGAATGACTTCCATGGTACTAGAGGGAGCTGTAGAGGGCAAAAACTGTACAGGAAGACAGAGATTGGAATACGTCAAGCAAATAATTGAGGACGTAGGTTGCAGTGCTACTCTGAGATGAAGAGGTTAGCACAGGAAAGGAATTCGTGGCGGGCAGCATCAAACCAGTGAGTAGACTGATGACCAAAAGAAAATATGTAGTTGTCTGCAGCTCTTCATTATGGTACCGCTCTCCACTTTATCCCATGCCTCGGCTGCTTATAAAACAACATCGCATATGTTAATTGCCTTCCACTCCTTCAGCATAGCCTCGATAGAGTCGTTTTCACTTTCGGTCAGCACGGAGACGAGAAGTGAATGTCGGTAATAACGTTTAATTGATTCCAAAATTCCTGTGTCCATGGTCTGAATTAGGGCAGCCTCAGGACGTCGTGTTACGACTCAGACTGTGCGCAGTAGGCTGCACCATGCGCAACTTCACCCCCGACGTCCATGGCGAGGTCGATCTTTGCAACCACGACACCATGCAGCGCAGTACAGATGGGCCCAGCAACATGTCGAAAGGGCCGCTCAGGCATCACGTTCTCTTCACCGACGAGTGTCGCATATGCCTTCAACCAGACAGTCGTCTGAGACGTGTTTGGAGGCAACCCGGTCAGGCTGAACGCCTTAGAAACACTGTCAAGTGAGTGCAGCAAGGTGGAGGTTCCCTGTTGTTTTGGGGTGGCATTATGTGAGGCCGACATACGCCGCTGGTGTTCATGGAAGGCGCCGTTACGGCTGTACGATACGTTAATGCCATCCAAAGACCAATAGAACAACCATATCGGTAGCATATTGGCGAGGTATTCGTCTTCATGGACGTCAATTCGCGCCCCCATGGTGCACATCTTGTGAATGACTTCCTTCAGGGTGACGACATCGCTCGATTAGAGTGGCCAGAATGTTCTCCAGACATGAACTCTATCGAACATGCCAGGGCTAGATTGAAAATGGCTGTTTATGGACGATGTGACCCACCAACCACTGTGAAGGATCTAAGCGGAATTGCCATTGAGGAGTGGGACAATCTGGACCAAAAGTGCCTTGCTGAACTTGTGGATAGTATGCCACGACGAATACAGGCATGCATAAATGCAAGAGGTATTAGAGGTGAAGGTGTGTACAGCAGTCTGGACCACCGCCTCTGGATGTCTCACTGTATGGTGGTACGTCATGCAATGTGTGGCTTTCATGAACAATGAAAAGGGCGGAAATGATGATTAAGTTGATCTCTATTCCAATTTTCTGTACAGGTTCCGGAACTCTCGGAACCGAAGTTAATGTATGTTTAAAGAGAGAATTTAAATCGTGAAGAAAAAACGTCTATGCTAAGCAATTTCTTTCTGCTTGATGGGCAAATCACATGGCTTCAGAGTGTCCCTCATGTTCAAATCAGTGTCTATAAATAAATTGTCATGCATGAGTGTATAACGAACATCTCAGACACATGACATAACATTACAAAACATAGTTTTTGCAGGCGTTTTCAGATAAGTTGGAAAAAACAGATTGATTTTACGAGCAACAATAACAAGCTATAAATCAAGAGTATGTTGTTGTTTTGTACACTATGACAGGTCCCATTTCAGAAATTACGAAACAAATTCTGAGAACCTGTCTTTAATAGAACCCCCTCATGTCACCTAGTAGAGAACCTTATAAGATTCTTCCAATACATCAGAAACAAATACTGTAGGAATTACGACATCTGGCATTTCTTGCTGTGTAACTCACCTCTACCAAACTATGTGTAAAATTTCTGTCATTTAGCAGACAATCATTCTCAATAGCATCAGATTCTTGCATTCTAGCTTCGCAACCAATTTGATCACCACAGAATGGCCTGTTTCACGCAATCTATTTACGAATAGGGATCAGCACAATCGTTTCTAGGCTCCTCAATGAGCTATAACTCAAGAGATTATGAATAATGAAATAACACAGGACTTGCAATAACACCTATTTTTAAACATGCAGTCCTAATGATAACAATAAAAACAAGAATAGATACAGTTTGGTTTTATGAGCAAAATCGTTGTAGTTTGAGAGCATTCCACATGTTCAAATTACAAAATGTCATGCACAATGGCATTAAATTTATTTCAGATATATGCAATACTGATACAGATTAGCATCTATACGGTCATTTACTACATTCAAGAGCACTCCTCAGCGTTATTTATAAGATGCAGAATAGGAAAAAACTACGAACTATTAGCATCCGAACTTTAATGAGTCGTACCTGTCCTTGTAGTATAACCTTCTATAAGATTTTACAGCATCTTTCTCTTCGGAAATATCGAAACACGAATGCCATATCTGGGCTGACATCGATTCTATTACACATACACATATTGCTTCATTGGAGCATTTTGTCAGTGATAGAGGTCGCCTGCACCTATCGGTGAAAAGTTTGTTGCCTGCAGTGGAGGAAGACCACATCCAACAGACCATCAATCACAAGAGTGGGTTTCTGTGTTGCTCTTTCATATGCAGTTTAATACATTGTTTTTCAGCTGTAACACATCCAAGCAGTGTATGACTACAGCTTCGTACAATACCTCACTGACTTAGATAGCATGGTGTAAATTATGCAGCTCCCACAACACATGGTGTGGTAGAAATAAAACGCAGAGGCGATGTTTCTTATTGACAAAAACGTGGAAGATATCGCAGTATATAGAAACTCGAAGAGTTTAGGTGTTGTGGAGAGTTTCCAAACAGCTGTCAGAAGGTGGTGACTTATATAATTAACCTCACTGTCACAGTAATGAGGTAGTGGATGTCTAGTGTTCTACCAAGACTCTCTCAGACCATTATTGTAAAACACAAGTGTCTGGCACAACATGATATAGACACTGAACGAAACGTGAAATTTATTTCCAGTCAAGTTCTTTAATCAATTGTGGTAACTACCATTCCACAGAAATTAGCTCTCAACCAGAGCAGCGTAACTGGCATTCAAATTAGACGAATTTGATGGCTAAGGAATGTTCATCAAACGGTAGTCATTTACAAGGTTAATGATCATTGTGTATGTTTGGGTTGATGGTTATCGAATATGTGCTGAAAAGTGCTTATGTGCTGTTTACTAATGTTGAGTGGAACGAGCACGGACGTTTACTGTATTGGTCTGAATGTATTCATTACAGGAATATGAATTGAAATCTTAGTCAACTAGGAAGAGCAAACTTTTGCAGCCTAAGGATGGTGCCATCTCCTGAGCTGGTGAGGCACCCAAAATCTGCAAAGTGAGTCACAGACGAGTTTTTCAAAACGGTATCCAATGGTTGCTACAGTTTTGCATACTTTTGAGAGGGGAACTATGTGGTTAAATTCTCTCTCTGATTACAATGCAGATGAGTTAGCGAACAGCACTTGCCATCATCATAAAAGACTCTACCACAACTCAAATCTAGACTATTACAGAGAGGGATATATTGCTGTAGTCGTAGCAGGCAGGGAGTAGCAAATGCATTTCCCTGGCTTTTTTAACGACCAGTGTGGGTGCTCACTTTGTACCCTCAACATCACTCTGTGAGAGAGCAGCAAAACGACCACTATTTATTCTGGTCAGCTGTGGAGAATCGAGAGCTGACCTCTGCATCTCACACCAGACTAACGATATTTTCCTTGAGAGAAGCAATTGACTCATTCTCGGTGGACTAGTGCAGCTCTGACATTGTTGTTTTTTATTTCGCACTTCCCCATGTAGAAACGATACTTCTCTGGTGGTCTGCAGTTGACGGAACCCTGTGAGTGTGTCTGTGTGGGTGCCATTATAAATGGGCTGCAGCCACGGCCCTCTCCCCACCCCACCTCCCCACGCACACACCTTACATTAATCTACAGTCTGTAAATGTCTCAAACCCTCCCCTTATATACGTATTTTTGCAAGCGACTCAAACCATTCCGCTAACATGCATATTTTCAACAAAAAAAGGAAATTCACTGCAGAATGCTTCATTAAGATTCCTACATGTATGAGCATATAAGTAATATATGTAATATGTCACTGGTGAATTATGCAATCACCACTATTGATCAACACTGTTCTTTACGTGTCTGTAAATTACAGGCATTATGATCAAGTGACTTAAGTAGTTTTGGACTGCTAGTCAATTGCAAGTAGTTCCATCACTGAGTTGAGTGAGAGGGATTGAAGCAGCCACTAACCATAGATTCTCACTCTACATGTTGGCATCCCAACTGCATGCTTCTCATTTCATGAAGTTCGTTGTATGCATTGTCTATTAGTATTATCATTTCAGGTTTGGTGAATAAGGTCCATTGTACAGCCATAGGACATAAATTAATCATTTGGATGTATTCCACCAGACCAGACACTCACCCACAGCTAGTTAAGTAATTCCAAGATAGCTCTTACAATAGGGATGTATTCGACGTACTCCTGCCAAACGGCCATCCATGGTTCTGTGTCTGGTCAACAGTCACCACAGTTCAGTCAATGGTCTGCATTATCACTGAGATTACCGCGAGTCATAGGATTTGCTGTAAGTTCGTCTTCCTCCTGAATTATTATTAATTACGTGTGTTTATTCATCCACATATGTATGTAGGACGAAAGACTGTGATTGTGATTCTTTCATCTTGTTCCAGCCCAATTCGAAGAAGCTGTGAGACCCATCCACATGTCTGTGTAGATAGATGTAGACTGGGAGGAGGAGGAGGATGGTGGTACAATCTCCATAGCAGACACTGTGGAATTCAATGGAGATAAGTAACCTAGCTGCTGCATCATTAGTAAGTTGATATAAAATTACAAATAAGTAATGAGCATTGGTGGAACTTTTTGCTTTGGTCGTTGCTGTCCACAGGGGAACTCCCACATCAGGTGGGAGAGGAAACAGTGGAAATGGAGGGAGACATGCGTGGCAGTGAGAGCAATGTTTTATTTCTTTTTTGAATCGTCCGCTTCCTGACTGCTTTTATGCAGCCCACCACTAATTCCTCTACTGTGCCAACCTCTTCATCTCAGGGTAACACTAGCAACCCACGTCGTCAATTATGTGCTGCGTGTATTTCAATCTCTGACTTCCTCTACAGTTTTTGTCCTCTACAGATTCCTGTAGTATCATGGAAGTCATCCACTGAAGTCTTAACAAATGTCCTACACGTATCACCCTGTCCCTTCTCGGTATTCGTGTTTTCCGCATATTCCTTTCCTCTGTGATTCTGAGCAGTACCTCCTCATTCCTTACCTTATCAGTCCATCTAATTTTCAACATTCGCCTCTAGCACCACATCTCAGATATTTCGGTTCTCTTCTGTTCAGGTTTTCCTACAATCCATGCTTCACAACGTCTACCAAACGTACATTCTAAGAAATTTCTTTGGTAATTTAAGGCCTATGTTTCATACTAGTAGGATCCTCGTCGCTACGAATGCCCTTTTTGCCATTGCTAGTCTGCTTTTGATGTCCTCCTTGCTCCATATGTCGCTGGTTGTTTTGCTGCCTAGGTAGCAGAATTCCTTAACTTCAGATACTTCGTGCCCATCAATCTTGATGTTAACTTTCTCGCTGTTCTCATTTCTGTTCTTGTAGTTACTTTCGTCTTTCTTCGATTTACTCTCAATACGTATTCTATACTCATTAGACTGTCCATTCCATTCAGCGGATCTTGTAATTCTTATTCGTTTTCTGCCGGGATAGCGGTGTCATCAGCGAATCGTAACATTGATATCTTTTCACATTGAATTTTAAGTCCATCGCTGAACCTTTCTTTCAATTCCACCATTGCACCTTCGACGTGCAGGTTGAACATTAGGAGCGGAAGACTACATCCCTGTCTTTTTGATCCAAGCACTTCGTTCTTGGTCGTCCACTCTGATTATTCTCTCTTGGCTCTTGTGTATATTGTATATTACCCATTTCTCCCTATAGCTTACCCCTACTTGTCGCAGAATTTCGAAGATCTTGCACCGCTTTACATTGTCAAACGCTTTTTCCAGGTCGACAAATCCTATAAACGAGTCTTGATTTTTCTTTAGTCTTGCTTTCTTTCTCAACTGCAACTCAGAATTGCCTCTCTGGTAAAGTTTACTTACCCTAAAGCCATACTGATCGTCATCTAACAAAGCCTCAATTTTCTTTTCCATTTTTCTGTATATTATTCTGGTTATCAACTTGGATTCATGAACAGTTAAGCTGACTGTGCGATGATTCTAGCACTTGTGTGCTCTTGCAGTCTTCGGAATTGCGTGGACGATATTTTTCTGAAAGTCAGATGGTATGTCGCCCCCAGACTCATGCATTCTACATATGAACGTGAATAGTCGTTTTGTTGCCACTTCCCCAAAGATTTTTGAACTGTCCGGTATGCATTCTGCTTCATGTGATCTTAATGCCTCCAAAGCTATCTTAAATTATGATTGTAATACTGGATCCCAAACCTCTTTTAAATCAAGTCCTGATTCTTCTTCTATCATATAAGACAAATCTTCTCTCTCTTAGATGCCTTGAATGTACTCTTTTCATTTATCTGCTATCTCTCCTCTGCATTTAACAGTGGACTCCCCGTTGCTCTCTTAATGTTACCAATACAGCTTTTAATACCAAAGAATATGGTCTCGCAGGCTTTTCATGTAGCTGAAAATGCTTTTAGACATTTCGAATCATGCAAGTGTTTCAATTAATATAACTATATGTGCATCGTTTTCGATGTTATCCATAGACGAGAAGCTCTGGGCGAAGACTGACAGCATATTGAAGAGCTTGAGATGGAAGAGGAGGAGGAGATGGCGGTGGAGTCGGCAGATGGGAAGTGCATTACGGTGTTCATAAGCGGAGGGGTTTGAGTCGCAGACGAAACTTGAGTGAATAATCAGATCGGTGCAGTAAATGTGCGTGATCGTTCCAGTGGAAGTTAATAAGAAGCGCTTTAGCACTTCTCAGTGCACTTTAGATCCCTTTCAACACACACACACGCACAGACACACTGATCATCACTCATGTAATATTGACTGCCTGCAGTGTTAGTATGAAATTGATGTCTAAAATCTTCCCATTCTTCCACCAGCGTGATTGACAACTGATGATGCAATACACACTTCCAATCATCACATCAGCACTCTGTCCAATCTGTGAAGTCGCTATGCTATTGACAGCTTCGCAAGCTGCTTAGGGAATGATCTATGATAGTGGAATGAACATAATTAATTACATGCGCTAGTTCTAGAGTACCCTGGTCGAAATTCAATCAAATGATTGAAAGGATCTGATCTCAACAAATTAACTTTCCCTTTTGACAGTGTAATGCGAATGCCATTATCAAGTAAAGTAACTTCAGATGAGAAGTAGTATGCATTCCAGAATCTGCACTGTGAATTCATCAAACCGCAGTTATAACCCTCAAATTATTTGGAATTACGTGAAGTGATCATTTCAATTTATCTTTCATTACAACAGTAGAATTATTGTCATCAACATCTACATTATTCCTATTACTTTGTTTAACAAAAAATTGTGCATCTTTACCCAGGACGCTTTCGTTAATAAGATATTTTGATTTAGAGCGCTGAAACTTCATCGACGTGACAGATGTTGCACTGTAACTGTCCGGTATGCATCCGGTGTTGCACCTGAATCAAATAATCGTAAACGTCTCTAGGTTTCGATTTCACCGACTGTTCTTACCCTTTCATGTCTCATTTCAACCACAGCCCTGAACGGTGTTGGTACCAACATTATCAAAGTGAGAGACAGGAGGATTTCCGAGTTTAACGTATTGGTGATTTTAATGCATCATAGAGAGTATTATCAGAGTTATGAATGTGAACGCATCTACTTCTTTTCATGATTCTTAACAGCTACATACACACGTAAATTTTTTCTTTGTTCACGTCTATGGGAAAAGTATGTTTCTCTTTCTAGAAGTTCAGTGGCCTCCTTGTATAGTTAATATTAAAAACCTGTACTTCAGTTTTCGGGTTCATATATCAATATTATGACAGCCTTCTAATGGCTTACAAAACCTTGACTCGATCTGTTAAAAGTTGTTGGATAGTTGAACTGATACGATCATTATTTTTCCTAAACAAAAAAGGAGCTGTGTCGATTTACCTAAACAGCTTACTGACAGCAAATTTCAGTCAAGTTTTACATCATCGTCGTTTCCATTTATATCGACAGTACTTGATTGCTAAAGAAATTTAGTGGTTGCGTTAGTTCATTTGCGGCTGGAGTCAATACTGTATAGTTGAGAACACCGCCAATGAGGAAAAATATTACATTTATGCTGGATATATTTTATACATCTTTTATGGGTATCGATAACCTTACCCACAGTGTTATGCTTACTAGTGTCATATCTAAGTTGCTTTCATTTAGGTTGAACATTCGATGTCCTGCATCAACTCCCTGGCTTAGTACTGTATTTAATGTCTTTCAGATATGTATAAATCTCTCTCACTGCTCGTTACTATCCATGCTGTGTTTCATTCAAGCTATGTCTCCAGATTCTGTGTATCCCTTGTTTTATACCGCTTACATGCAATATTGGTTAGTGCTCTTGGAGCTCCAAATACCAACCACTACATGCGAGATTCATTATAAAAGTGATATTGTCTGACATTTTATGACCAGGTAACTATTGTGGGGTCTGCTAATACACCGAAAATTTGTGGTGGATTTCAGTATATAACTGATGATTTGTGTGTGTGCGTGTGTGTGTGTGTGTGTGTGTGTGTGTGTGTGTGTGTGTGATCCATAAAGTTGATATCATTTTTATTATTTTACAGAATCTTTACTGGATAGGCCAGCATTGACTTTGTTGTAAAATTAACATTAGTGGAGAGTATTTTTCTAGAGAAAAGCTGTCCCCTACCATACTTAGCGTCTTCTACAAGACCAGTTCCTTACAACACAGTACACCACCGCAGACCATGTTTGTTTGATGCCTTAGAAATATGTCATGTGATACCTCTCCAGCTGTTAATTTCACTGTACCAACAGCAAGCACAGTAGTAAATGCTGCACTAACCCTGCTGCTGCCGAAGACGGGAATGCTGAGAGAGAATGTGTCGTAGATAGCCATCAACTGCCTTCGTCATTTATGTCAGTTTGCAACCGAACTTCTCCCAATCTATTTTAATGATTCCCACCTTCATAGCTCACTTTACATTTACAATTTGCGGTATAACTTTGATGCCACTGCCAGCTGCTTTGCCGACATTAACAGGCATACTCAGTATTTGTGTTGTAACAGAGTTTTTTATGGTGACAGCAGGTTCACTTCCTTAAGTAATCTGCGTTGTATTCAGAGAGAAAATTTAACCGCCTATTTACCCTCTCAAAAGTATCCAAAAGTATAACAACCGTCCAATAACATTTCGAAAAACCCATCTGTCATTCAGTTTGAATACACTGAGTACCTATCCAATCTCAAGAGATAGGACCACTCTTAGTCTGAATAAGTTTGCTCCTCCTAGTTTACTAGGAGTGCAACGTCAATGTTGTTGTAACGAATAGTCACACCAGTATAGTAAATATGTGGGCTCATTCCAGCCGACGTTAGTAATCAGCGCTTGTGCACTTTTCAATACATTTTAGATATACATCAACCCGCACATGGACGTTGATCATCATCTACATAATTTACTTTCGTTTGATGAACACTTCTTAGTCATCGAATTCGTCTAATCTCAATGCCGGTTATACTATTCCGGTTGGGAACTAATTTCTGTGGAATGGTATTTACGGAACATGATTATGGCACTTCACTGGGAATGCAGTGCACGTTTTGTTCAGTTTATACATCACATACGCCGGAAATTTGTGTTTTACAACAATAGTTTGAGAGAGTGTTGGTAGAACACTAGGAATCCGCTGCCTCATCACTATGGACGATGAGGTTAAGTGTATAGGTCGCCACCTTCAGGCAGGTGTTTGGAAACGCTTCATAATGCCGCAAAGTCTTACTGTTTCCATACATTGCGATATCTTCCACATTTTTGTCAAAAACAATATCGCTTCTCTGTTTTATTTCTACCATTCTGTGTGTTGTGGGAGCAACATTATTTACACCAGGTTTCTGTGAGAGCCAATGGATCAGCATGTGTTAATGTCAGTTTAACACCTGACACAGTCCTCAAAGTCATAGTGATAAAACAAACTTTATAGCAATACCCCAAGTTGTATTAATACACTACCTAGATGTGTTAGAGCTAAAAAGCAGTGTATTAAACTGCTTATGAAAGAACAATACAGGAATAAACTCTTGTGACTGACAGTCTGTTGGATGTGGTCTTCCTCCAGTACGACCGATAAAACTTTACATAGGTCTGTACACGCCACTTCGACCACTGGCACATGCTCCAATGGAGCAATACATGTACGTGTAATAGGCTTGATGTCAACACACATATGATATTTGTTCTTCGATATGTCTGAGGAAAGAGAAGCGGTAAAATCTTATAGGAGGTTCTATTACAAGGACAGGTACGACTGGTTAAAGTTTCGATGCAGGTAGTTGGTAGTTTTTTTTGCATATACTGGATGTTATAAATAACGACGAGGAGTGCTCTCGAATGTAGTAAATGAATATATAGGTACTGATGTGTATCAGAATTTCATACATCTGAAATGAATGTAATGCCATTATGCATGACAATTTGTAATTTGAACACATGGAATGCTCTCAAACTACACCAGTTTTGCTCATAAGACTAGTAGAAATCGACTATATCTATTCTGATGGAGCCAACGGTCTTGCCGCGGTGGTGACACCGGTTCCCGTCAGATCACCGAAGTTAAGCGCTGTCGGGCTGAGCTAGCAGTCGGATGGGTGACCATCTGGACTGTCGAGCGCTGTTGGCAAGCGAGGTGCACTCAGCCCTTGTGAGGCAAACTGAGGAGCTACTTGATTGAGAAGAAGCGGCTCCCGCCTCATAAACTGACATACGGCCGGGAGAGAGGTGTGCTGACGACATGCCCCTCCATACCTGCATCCAATGACGCCTATGGTCTGAGGATGACACGGCGGCCGGTCGCTGCCGCTGGACCTTCCAAGGCATGTTCGGACGGAGTTTGAGAGTTTAGTATTCTGGTGGAGTCATGACTGTTTTTATTTTTATCCTCGTGATTGCATATATAAAAATAGATGTTGCCACAAGTCCTGTGTTATTTCATACAACATAACTTCTAATTATGAAGTAGACACCACTTGAATTATAATTCATTGTGGAATCTAGAAATGATAGTGTTGTTCCGGATATGTGAGTAGATAGCATGAAACAGGCTATTCTGTGATAATCAATTTGCTTATGAAACTAGAACGCAAGAATCTGCTGCTATTGCGAATGATTGGCTACTGTATGACATAAACTCTTCACACAGGTCGGTAAAGGCGACTTATGGAGCAAAAAAGTCAGGCGTCATCATGCATATGGCATTTGTTTTCGATATATCAGATGATATAGAGTTCTTTTCCAAGTGAAATTAGGAGCTTCTATTACAAGACAGGCTCTCATAATTTGTTTCGTAAAAGCCAGTGTGATGTAGCATCATACTGGTAATACAGGACCTGTTAAAGTGTACATGACAACAACATTCTATTGAAATGCAGTTGTTGAACATAAAGTGATCGTGTTTTTTCAGACACGGCGTACTGTGTATTGTTATCATATTTCACGTGCTTGAAATGTTTGTGATACACACATGCATGACAGTTTATCTACAGACAATAATTTGAACATGACGGACGCTCTCAAAAAATGGTTCAAATGGCTCTGAGCACTATGGGACTTAACATCTATGGTCATCAGTCCCCTAGAACTTAGAACTACTTAAACCTAACTAACCTAAGGACATCACACAACACCCAGTCATCACGAGGCAGAGAAAATCCCAGACCCCAGCGGTAATCGAACCCGGGAACCCGGGCGCGGGAAGCGAGAACGCTACCTCACGACCACGACGGACGCTCTCATCCGATGTCATTTCTCCATCAGGCAGAATGAAATTGCTTGACATAGATGTTTGTTACTCAGACTTTAAATTCTCGCTTTTTCTTTATTCCGATGACGCTTTCGAAATAAATAGGACATTCTGCAGTGATCGTTAGATTTCGCAACGAAATAATTTTCTTTTCAATTTTACGCAGGGTGGAAACATATGGAAGGTATGTAGCACGGTCTCTGCAGTTTGGTCATCTGTAATCGGCGGCGGTTTTATTTTTGAATTAGTTGGATGTCACTAAGTAATGGGAATTGTAGCGAGAGAGAGAGATGCGAATTGTATCTTGCTCATAAAATTAAAAGGAAATGGACTGTATCTATTTTCGTAGAAATAGGACATTTATTATCACTGTGACTGTGTTTTCTTTTTTTTTATAGGTGCTCGGTTTTAGCAGGTGCATTGACATTTAATACAAGTGTTCTCCATCGCAGAATGGTGGGCTGATGGAGGCGTGGTCGTGGTTTGGGCAGGGTCGCTGGTGCAGTGCTCTCGGGGTGGCCGCCATTTACTTCTCTTTGTTCTGGGGGTGTTACGTACTCCTGTGTATGCTGACGTCATTAGCGTGGAGTCGATAGCTAGACCAGCCAGGCATATGCTCTGCTGGTCAAAGACTGCCACCGGATCGGCGGGAGGCTGCGGTCACCGTAGGCGTCACACTGTAGCTGGCCATTTGGAAAAGCTTGTATCCCCACCAGCGGTGAGGAAATGGAGGGAGAGCAAGGGATGAGGGGAGGTAAGAATGTTTCTAATTTCAGTAGTTTGTGACCGTACAGTGAGGAGAACGCGCGCTCAGCTGCCGCCCCTCTCTCCTGGAGCAGGCTTTCAAGACGAAGATTTTCCCTAGTCCCCAGTACATGTGTTGCATTATGACCTGTTGATTACGAGTACTGGTTTTTTCACGACGATTTCGATGTGTAAGTAGAACAGTGAAGTATTCTCCATCAGTTGGGGTAGCATGTATTAGCTTTCTTTAATTTCGATTACCTGGGGTGAAGGGTAATTGTCGAGCAATGCAGGGCGAGGTGTCTGTAGCGAACTGACGTTGAACAGCGGTAGATACATTTCTCAGCTGTTACACCGGTAACACACTTACTAAACTCCCCCCGTCGAACACCAGCATCTCATCAGTTGAATGCAATTCCTACCAAAAAATGAGGACAGTTTCTTCCACTGCAGCCTTTTTCCCACTAACTTGTAGGTAAAGGGTAGAATCTGAATATGTGTGCCTCTATTTTTGTGTGTTATTGTGAACTTTTTCCCAGTAGGATAACAGCAGTTGTATGGGATCGGCAATTTTTGAGCTGTATAGCGAATTTTGGCGCTCCTTGTGTAGCACTGTGCATATAGTTAAGTACTGAAGACCAAATTTTACTTCAGTTTCCCAACTATAAGTAATAAAGTCCACTAACCTAACTTTCCTCTCCTGCATCTGGACGGTTCTTATGCCTTGGGGATTACATTTCTGCTTTCCATCGAGAAGGACCTGGGTTCCTCCAGGAAAGGGCACCGCTCTCTTTATTTTCCCACACAGCCCTCGGTCAATGAAATTCCCGCCACAATTGGAGGAGAAAAAGGACAGTTAGGGAGGGGGCGTAGACCTACGTGCTGCCTGCGGAGAACACATGACGTCATATGGGTAATTAGTTGATCAATTTAATTAATTTGTATATCAATTTTATACCAAAATTGCGCTCAGAACATCATCTCCTTACTACAACCACTGTATGCTGAGAAATCGCACCCAAACAGTATGTTAACATTCAGCCCCTTCATAACAGTATATTCCGTAGGGCAGGACAGCTCTTTAATTTTGAAATATAACCTCACGTGACCCACGACACTAAGAATTTTCTTATCTACAGAACAACAGAGTATGTCAGGTTGTGTGAGCCTGGAATTTTCAGAGAATGTGACATACAGTTTAACTAATTCCAATCAGTCAATGAAATGTTGTTCCAGACTCAAGGATCATGCGTACAGTTTCATAATTAATGGTAAGTAACACAAAAGGTACGTTAACTGGGAAGATGGCCTTGGTCTTCGTACTCGTCCTGAGTAATCCGTGCAGGCTCCTACAATAGCCTTCACCAGCCGGTTGTCAGCTCTCTCCCAGTCTTTTGTCGTATGCCAGCCTATCGGCAGCTCTCCTGCACTCTTTCCTCCCTCACTATTGGACAAGTGCTCACCAAGTTTCCCTCCTGGTGACATCGATAGCAATTAATTCGAATATTTGTTACAAGTAAGGGAGCTGGACATGATGTCACGAGTTTCTCCGCCCTCGGCGTCCCATCTTGGCATGTCACATTCCTCTTTTCATAAAAAAAAACGCATACTGGTGATCGGTTCCCAAATAGTCTGCGGTTAAGTACCGAACCAAACGGGAGCGATCCTCTGGGCGCATGCACTCCGAAATATTGTCTACTCCTTGTCAAATCAAACATCTTTCAGCTCTTTAAATTTCCAAGTTGTTATTTTATTAGGCTACCAGTTTCGGCCATTTACACCGACGTGTAAGAAGGTTCCCGCTTCTGATTCAGTCAAAATACCAGCCAGCATTCAAAGACTCGTACCCGTAGGTTGTTTGAAGTGAATGCTGTCTCAGAAATCTACGGATAGCAGTCATTGAATGCTGGCAAATACGTTGACTGTACCAAAGATGGGAATCATTCTACATGTCAGTCGGCCGGCCGGTGTGGCGAGCGGTTCTAGGCCCTTCAGTCCGGAACCGCGCTGCTGCTATGGTCGCAGGTTCGAATCCTGCCTCGGGCATGGATGTGTGTGATGTCCTAAGTTTAGTTAGGTTTAAGCAGTTCTAAGTCTAGGGGACTGATGATCTCAGATGTTAAGTCCCATAGGGCTTAGAGCCATTTGAACATGTCAGTCAGGGACCTGAAGATGGGCTAATATATCTCCAAAATTGGAAGCCCAGTAGAAACACAATTTGGCAATTCAGATTGCTGAAAGGTGTTTGATTTGACATTCTGTGCTTAACAGCCGAGGTCCCTCTGCCATCTGTGAAAAGATGGACATAGAGACATTTACTACAGCTTCTCCCTCAGAAACCCTAATTCCTAATGCGATCATCGTGGTTCCAACAATTTCTGTGCATCGGACTCGTTACCCTGTTGCACCTAGTAAAAACACTCATTAGCCATCTGAGCGATAAACATAACCATAGTAACTTACTTCTAAACTCCGCTAATTTCTTGCCCCTGTTAAGTACTAGTGTCACTATCTAATGAGTCTGCCATGGGTGACTGGGAAAATAACTTGAAAAATAGCTGAATTTGTAACGGTTAGAGCTCTAACCTAATATTCTAAAAGGACTGTCAACCACAGCAAGTTAATACCTCGATCAGTGGTGTTTAGAGAAAGACGGTCAATCGTCTTTGCAAGGAGCCATAACGGGTTGGATAAGTTATTGAAGAGGTTCCAAAAAGTTGTTTAGCTTGGACAGGTGAACCATTAACCGGACATCATGATGGCTCACCTTTCCGCCCCGAGATCTCTTGCCAGCACAACAAACTACACTCGAGCTGAAGGTTAACTACACTGCTCCAAAGCCCTCAATCATGTCTTCTAGTTTAGAACCCTAATTCACAACCCTAACGTCCTCCATTCGCTTCCCGAGTTGGTCAAGATGAGGGGCTTAATTGAGAACACCTGAGCGCTAGTTGGGACACTGCCACCCAACAACTCAACTCCAGAAAGAAGTTCAGAACAATGGAAAGAGGTGACGCTTACCTCTACCATAGTGGCCAGGATCAGGACGAGGTCTTGGTCTAAGGTCTCCCTCAACTGATGGGATAACTCGGGAAGGCTAACGTCAGCTTCGATACCCCCCACAGCGAGCTCACATAGTAGCAGTTCTTGGCTAAGGCAAGATATTCCTAACGTTCCTCGACGGCCCATGGTCCTTACTTCGAGTCACAGTCAAAAATAGCACAAACGGACACCGTACTCAAACCTAAAATAAGGCACCATAGGCTACACACGGGATCAGAATCCTGGCTGTCTTTTCAACCATGACCTGCTACCGTTCAGAAGGTAGGGAGTGGTAATGTGCTGGTGCTGGTGCCCAGACGACACAGTCTAGTACACAATACGAATTTATTAAACAAACTCGATATCTCGACAAATTACAGAGGCCCGTGATACAACAGTTTTGCACAACACACGTCCCCAATCCAATCAAAGCTTAACAATGTTTAACTGTACTTACAACTCAAAGGTCACCTACCAAAGATTACTCAAACATCATAGATCAACAGTAGTCGCTGTTTTAAATTTTACACCAAGAAAGGCATTCAGTTAAATTCAATTAGGCTGAAATTATTTGTCAAATAAATGAAACAATCATTAAGTGAATCTCTTAGAAAATTTGAAAGGATTCACAAGCACGCACTAGACGGCTGCTAGCTGAAAAAACGACAAAATCAAACTGTCTTAATGAACAATATGGAGACTCTCTATACAAGTAAATTTTGGCAGAAAGATCTACTTTGTACATAACAGCTCACAACAGGAGCTTCTACCTGTCAGTTTCTCAGGTAACTTAGCCAAGACAATTATTCAAAGAACCTGAAATCACTTAAACTTTACAGTGATCGTACCATGATACAATATCAAGTAATAATTTAGTACCCAAAAGGAAGCAACCCACTCAGTTCTAAGTGGATAGTTACTGGCTCAGTTTATTATTTGACACAGACACGTCCTTAGTTAATCTAGCGCCCAGAACACAGCAAAGCAGTTTGCTGATACACAGATGAAAACAATGGACCAACAAATATACCTTTTCTCATACGGGCTACCACGCCGTAGAACTAATTTTTACTCTCTCTCGGAACCAAGCCACTTAGGTAATCAAACATCAACCCCAAGACAGTGTTCCACCTTAGTGCATTTAAAACCACTTGACCATAAAAGAAACATACAATACAGCAATTATTGAAATATCCCAAATACAGTGGTACACATTCGTAATACTAAAAGAACAATTTAACACCAGGTTGTCTAACACAGAAGGCTTTCTTTCAATTACAGTGACTTCACAACTCTTTATGTTTGATTATGATCCTTATGAAAACCTTTAACTAACGTACGTAATATAAGTAGCCGGATTCAGTAACGCGACCCATGCGCCATTATGCAATGTAGTGTAGAAAACATAACCGGCACACACTCGGCTTATAACAGAAATAGACAGAACATTAAATTTCAGTAGTACAATATACAAATCCGAATGCACACGGTGAAAAGAATTATGTGTGAACTGCCACTCACAGAAATCAGCCCACACGGTTTCGAAGTAACATCACAAGAAGACAACAAAAAATTTTAAGCGTTACTTACTCTCTCCAGTTAACAGAAATCGTATGTATCACAATAATTACCGAATATAAATGCTAACTTTCATCAGACACGATTACAACCCGCGCGACCTGTCGACGTTTTGATTTGGATCACACAGTATAAAAGTTCACCATGCTTGTCGTAATTTCACAAGTGTAATAGCTACCGGCCTAAATGCGTTCACTCTAACTCACAGCCAAACGAATATAACTAAGTGCCTCGACGATAGATATATCAAAATGTACGCAATGACCAGACGTTCAGAAGGAAATCATAACGTCTAGTCTGTAATGTAATCGGCAAATTAACGCTCAGCCGCCGTCTGTGCAATTTCAGACTTGTGTCCAGCGTAACTGCCACGGCATTACAATCGCTTATTCCAGTGTCTGCCGCCTCCTTACGTTTTTTTTTCGGCTGATGTCAACAGGGCCGCGCCCTGTCCAACACACTACAACCGACCTCCACGCTGTCTCCAGACGTAAACCTAATTCCCATCTCTTCACACTGCACGAGCTCTAATATCCGCGTTTCTCACGGCCTTCTCAGATTGACGAATTCAGTCGCCTGTACCTTGCCAGAAAGCATGCGTGCACAGCACACCATCCCTTTTCCATACGGCGTTAGACATGTCAAGATTGACCTCCAGCGCCATGTATCCTCATATATCAATTCTACGGATGTAGGGCTGTCGTAATGTACGCAGAGCTGTCCTAAACGTGTTCAGCCTATGACAACGAAGGACATGTACGGTCTCAATGTGTGCAGAGGAGGGCGGCCCA
Organism: Schistocerca piceifrons; assembly: GCF_021461385.2. Taxonomy (NCBI): domain Eukaryota; kingdom Metazoa; phylum Arthropoda; class Insecta; order Orthoptera; family Acrididae; genus Schistocerca; species Schistocerca piceifrons. The sequence continues at coordinate 488,671,770 of NC_060141.1, forward strand.
GTTACCAGTGGGAGAAGCAGTTGACGCCACGCAAATGTTGACATTACTAGAGACTTACGTTACAACAACCATGGAGAAGGGAATAGAAACACTACAAGCCGTGGAGGAGGATCTATGAGTGACGCCTGCTGGGGATACTTGATACCAATGTGTATGGACCAGACACTGGCCAGCCGGAGTGGCCGTGCGGTTCCAGGCGCTACAGTCTGGAACCGCGAGACCTTAGGTTAGTTAGGTTTAAGTAGTTCTACGTTCTAGGGGACTGATGACCTCAGAAGTTGAGTTCCATGGTGCTCAGAGCCATTTGAACCATTTTTTGAACCAGACAGTATAACGTAATTTTGTAATTAATGAAAGTAATAAAAATGATATAGTAATAATTAATATTTGAATATTAATAGTATTAATTCATTCTTTGCCAGAGAGGTTAGATGTACGAATTATCAATTAATTATGTACTGTCTTTGAAATTAGTTTTGTAATGTGAATGAGAGTTAACTCTATAAGCACTTTGAGTTGATACTCTGAATACGCTTTGATAGCTTTCAATAAAGTGATATAAAAACAAAAGAGAAATAACTCTAATAATACTATGATTGCAGTTCTGTTAGATAATTATGCACTCTTTCTCTCAATGATTAATAACGCAACATTACTATTAGCCCGACGCTGGTCAGCAGTCAGCAGACTAGCTCTGTACTCAGGGTGGTTACGGGATTATAAATAATTAATCGCCTCTTTCTTGAATTATCACAGATATTCCTCAATATATACCAAAAGTATAGTTGAAACTCATGTGATCATAGCACTAGATAATATTTCGTAGGTCAGTTCAATGTGAAATAATAAAACGCGTAACTACAGATCGTGGTTTCGTCTCGAATACCAATATAAGATAACAACCATAACCTTTTGCAGATGAAATCTTATACCAGAACTAGAATCCTGTGACCAGTCCTATCTGCCTGGGATGTTACCTCGCAACCTTGAGAAAATCTGAAAGTGAAATATATTGAATTACTCGTAGCCGCCACGTAGCCCGTGGAATCTGAAAGAAAGTTTAGTATCGTAACTGGCGGCACGTCTCGAAGAAGATTACTAATTATTTAGTAATATTAGACCTTCTGGTGACAAACAGACCCGAACTATTTGAAACAGTTAAGGCAGAACAGGGAATCAGCGATCATAAAGCGGTTACTGCATCGATGATTTCAGCCGTAAATAGAAATATTAAAAAAGGTAGGAAGATTTTTCTGTTTAGCAAAAGTGACAAAAAGCAGATTACAGAGTACCTGATGGCGAAACACAAAAGTTTTGTCTCAAGTACAGATAGTGTTGAGGATCAGTGGACAAAGTTCAAAACCATCGTACAATATGCGTTAGATGAGTATGTGCCAAGCAAGATCGTAAGAGATGGAAAACAGCCACCGTGGTACAACAACCGAGTTAGAAAACTGCTGCGGAAGCAAAGGGAACTTCACAGCAAACATAAACATAGCCAAAGCCTTGCAGACAAACAAAAATTACGCGAAGCGGAATGTAGTGTGAGGAGGGCTATGCGAGAGGCGTTCAATGAATTCGAAAGTAAAGTTCCATGTACTGACTTGGAAGAAAATCCTAAGAAATTTTGGTCTTATGTCAAAGCGGTAGGTGGATCAAACCAAAAGGGTCCAGACACACTGTGACCAAAATGGTACTGAAACAGAGGATGACAGACTAAAGGCCGAAATACTAAATGTCTTTTTCCAAAGCTGTTTCACAGAGGAAGACTGCACTGTAGTTCCTTCTCTAGGTTGTCGCACAGATGACAAAATGGTAGATATCGAAACAGACGAGAGAGGGATAGAGAAACAATTAAAATTGCTCAAAAGAGGAAAAGCCGCTGGACCTTATGGGATACCAGTTCGATTTTACACAGAGTACGCGGTGTACCGTAGGTCTCTAGAAGAGCGTAGCGTTCCAAAGGATTGGAAAAGGGCACAGGTCATCCCCGTTTTCAAGAAGGTATGTCGAACAGTTGTGCAGAACTATAGACCTATATCTCTAATGTCTATCAGTTGTAGAATTTTGGAACACGTATTATGTTCGAGTATAATGACTTTTCTGGAGACTAGAAATCTACTCTGTAGGAATCAGCATGGGTTTCGTAAAAGACGGTCGTATGAGACCCAGCTCGCGCTATTCGTCCACGAGACTCAGATGGCTATAGACACGGTTTCACAGGTAGATGCCGTGTTTCTTGACTTCCGCAAGGTGTTTGATACAGCTCCGCACAGTCGTTTAATGAACAAAGTAAGAGCATATGGACTATCGGACCAATTGTGTGATTGGGTTGAAGAGTTCCTAGATAACAGAACGCAGCATGTCATTCTCAATGGAGAGAAGTCTTCCGAAGTAAGAGTGATTTCAGGTGTGCCGCAGGGGAGTGTCATATGACCGTTGCTATTCACAATACACATAAATGACCTTGTGGATGACATCGGAAGTTCACTGAGGCTTTTTGCAGATGATGCTGTGGTGTATCGAGAGGTTGTAAAAATGGAAAATTGTACTGAAATGCAGGAGTATCTGCAGCGAATTGACGCATGGTGCAGGGAATGGCAATTGAATCTCAATGTAGACAAGTGTAATGTGCTGCGAATACATAGGAAGATAGATCCCTTATCATTTAGCTACAAAATAGGAGGTCAGCAACTGAAAGCAGTTAATTCCATAAATTATTTGGGAGTATGCATTAGGAGTGATTTAAAATGGAATGATCATATAAAGTTGATCGTCGGTAAAGCAGATGCCAGACTGAGATTCATTGGAAGAATCCTAAGGAAATGGAATCCGAAAACAAAGGAAGTAGGTTAAAGTACGCTTGTTCGCCCACTGCTTGAATGCTGCTCAGCAGTGTGGGATCTGTACCAGATAGGGTTGATAGAAGAGATAGAGAAGATCCAACGGGGAGCAGCGGGCTTCGTTACAGGATCATTTAGTAATCGCGAAAGCGTTACGGAGATGATAGATAAACTCCAGTGGAAGACTCTGCAGGAGAGACGCTCAGTAGCTCGGTACGGGCTTTTGTTGAAGTTTCGAGAACATACATTCACCGAAGAGTCAAGCAGTATATTGCTCCCTCCTACGTATATCTCGCGGAGAGACCATGAAGATAAAATCAGAGAGATTAGAGCCCACACAGAAGCATACCGACAATCCTTCTTTCCACGAACAATACGAGACTGGAATAGAAGGGAGAACCGATAGAGGTACTCAAGGTACTCTCCGTCACACACCGTCAGGTGGCTTGCGGAGTATGGATGTAGACGTAGATGTATTTTCTAGTATGGCGCCTAACAATGGTCAATGTTCCGTTAAGGCCGCGTCTCCTCAGGACAAGCAAGGTTTATGTTTACAAATAATCATGTACCATACAAAAGTCTGAAGTCAGGAACAACTACACTCCTGGAAATGGAAAAAAGAACACATTGACACCGGTATGTCAGACCCACCATACTTGCTCCGGACACTGCGAGAGGGCTGTACAAGCAATGATCACACGCACGGCACAGCGGACACACCAGGAACCGCGGTGTTGGCCGTCGAATGGCGCTAGCTGCGCAGCATTTGTGCACCGCCGCCGTCAGTGACAGCCAGTTTGCCGTGGAATACCGAGCTCCACCGCAGTCTTTAACACTGGTAGCATGCCACGACAGCGTGGACGTGAACTGTATGTGCAGTTGACGGACTTTGAGCGAGGGCGTATAGTGGGCATGCGGGAGGCCGGGTGGACGTACCGCCGAATTGCTCAACACGTGGGGCGTGAGGTCTCCACAGTACATCGATGTTGTCGCCAGTGGTCGGCGGAAGGTGCACGTGCCCGTCGACCTGGGACCGGACCGCAGCGACGCACGGATACACGCCAAGACCGTAGGATCCTACGCAGTGCCGTAGGGGACCGCACCGCCACTTCCCAGCAAATTAGGGACACTGTTGCTCCTGGGGTATCGGCGAGGACCATTCGCAACCGTCTCCATGAAGCTGGGCTACGGTCCCGCACACCGTTAGGCCGTCTTCCGCTCACGCCCCAACATAGTGCAGCCCGCCTCCAGTGGTGTCGCGACAGGCGTGAATGGAGGGACGAATGGAGACGTGTCGTCTTCAGCGATGAGAGTCGCTTCTGCCTTGGTGCCAATGATGGTCTTATGCGTGTTTGGCGCCGTGCAGGTGAGCGCCACAATCAGGACTGCATACGACCGAGGCACACAGGGCCAACACCCGGCATCATGGTGTGGGGAGCGATCTCCTACACTGGCCGTACACCACTGGTGATCGTCGAGGGGACACTGAATAGTGCACGGTACATCCAAACCGTCATCGAACCCATCGTTCTACCATTCCTAGACCGGCAAGGGAACTTGCTGTTCCAACAGGACAATGCACGTCCGCATGTATCCCGTGCCACCCAACGTGCTCTAGAAGGTGTAAGTCAACTACCCTGGCCAGCAAGATCTCCGGATCTGTCCCCCATTGAGCATGTTTGGGACTGGATGAAGCGTCGTCTCACGCAGTCTGCACGTCCAGCACGAACGCTGGTCCAACTGAGGCGCCAGGTGGAAATGGCATGGCAAGCCGTTCCACAGGACTACATCCAGCATCTCTACGATCGTCTCCATGGGAGAATAGCAGCCTGCATTGCTGCGAAAGGTGGATATACACTGTACTAGTGCCGACATTGTGCATGCTCTGTGTCTATGTGCCTGTGGTTCTGTCAGTGTGATCATGTGATGTATCTGACCCCAGGAATGTGTCAATAAAGTTTCCCCTTCCTGGGACAATGAATTCACGGTGTTCTTATTTCAATTTCCAGGAGTGTATATTTTAGATTCGTTTACAACTAACATAGATTGTTACAGAAAGATGATCCTCAGGTATTCGTTCTTTCGTCTTCTCGTCCAAGAATAGAAGTCAACCAGAATAGAAAGTTCAGGCACAGAATCTCGTATGTCCATGGAATATTCATCAAGGCATACATTGCAACACAATGCATTTGTTTACTCTTTGGCATACATCGCCAGCTATTCATACAATAATTATCAATACATGGCATTTACAAACTTCAAATTCATGACCACCCCAGAAGATACAGTTCAACAGGGACTAGAGAATCACTGCCTGAATCAGCGTATCAATACGCACTATGAAACAGAACAAATCAGAGGTCACAGTTGAACCATGTCGGGTGATATTAAGTGGACAACCCCATGCCGCCCGAGGCGAGCCCACCATTAGATAACGACGCGGGCACGCCACAGCACTCAGCACGAGAATACTAAAAAAAAAAACAACGGATGGCGCCACCAAACATCGACCAAAAGTCGAGGGAAATTCGTAAAAGAGCGCAGAGGGATGCCTGCAGCCTAGGAGGAACTGTGGACAGTCACCATGACGAAATACACCAAATGCCTTATTCGGTGGCCATCCCTGAGTCAGGTGAGAAAAGAAACACACTCACCCAATAGACAGGAAACGAAACTGAGCGGGCTACCCACGCAGCGAAGCAGTGGCGGGACGGCGTCGAGCTAGCTCAAGCAACTGGGAAAATGATGTTGAATGTGGTCTGTCCGGTGGAAACATGAATGAAGGATCGACGGTAGGTATTAGGAGAGGGGAAGTTCGTGGAGTCGAGTATCACATGGTCGGGGCGTTAGCCCCGTCCGTGTAAGAAAAATTTATCAGCGGCCACAGGTAAAAGAAGGAACACACCTCCTCCCCTCAAAGGATGACTCCAGCACAAGCACACAAATAGAGATGGTCAACAAGCAGCTGTGTGACGTGCTCTACGCCATCAGGTTAGACGTTGTCCTGTTGCTATAGGTGACGAACGGAGGCCTCCTCATCCACAAGCCGTATGAAACCCTAGGACAGCAATACTTACAAAGTAAGCAATAGTGGCGAAAGTCGTGGAGTACCTGGCAGTAGCACGAAGTATTTTCCTCACTGTACAGGACACACGATCCATCAACATTACGCATCTTCAGACTCTGGTAACAGACGTAAACAGGAGGAATTTTTCAAATCAGAAAAGGCCCCTTTATTCGCCAGCAATTACGACCAAATTATCTTCTGGGGAGAATACATATACATCCTGTCGCCGTAAGACCAGACTTCGCATTTTAACAATTTTTTAGCAACTATAAAATGGTACCTGCGTTTGATTGGTACTCGGGAGTACGCAAATGGCTGTCAGCTAGCATTCACGCATGTCACTAACTACTCATCTAGCTGACTTGACGGCATTTACGCAAAGCGACAGAGATACGGCCGACAGTTTTTCTCCTGACCACGCGGCATGTACTTGCTCACTCAGTCTCGAAACACACGGAACGTCCAATGGGGGGGGGGGGGGGGGGGCGATACTGCTGCAAGTTACACGTCTGGTATTCGGACGAACCAGCACGTTATGAAATATCTGACACAGCGAGGGCAGCTTGTGAAAGAAAGTTTCCTCAATGTACCTCAAGGTTAGAGCGATGATTGAACTGTGCAAAAACAAATGAAAGCAACAGTTTCACAGTCGCACAGTTTTCCCTGTGCTCTGTCAAAACATATGTTTTTAACGTTCTCAAATTTTTCTGTGTGTAGACCGTCAAATCCTGCATATGTCCAAGCAAATCTGAACATGTCCTGGAATTTTGGAGGGCGAAGTTGATTATATAAAAAATTAAATTTTTCACTCAAGGGATGATTTGAACCAAGGATCTCTTGTTCCACAGCTACTCACGCTAACCACGGGACCACGGCGTTGCTGACCCCTTACTACCCTTGATGTTGCCTATCTTGCGCATGGACTACTCAGTTTGTATATTTTACTTATTTTTTCATAGTTCCACACAACTTCTTCCTGTTTTCTCGATTGATCTGTGTTCAGGTTTTCAAGGTCTATCCACTGTGCCAACTTATAACTAAATCTGAGGGGTGTGCGATGGGGAGGTTCCCTTGTTAGCAAGCATTAAGATGCCCTCCGATACCTGGACCAGGCCACAACGGGTGGCCCTGGTGAACGTTTATCATATACTTAAAGTAAACTACATGGCTCGAGTTTTCCCACTGCCTCCACGATAGTAAAGAAATTACTATCATTCTTCGGCCACGTTGTCACCCGTGGCCACATATCCCAGTTAACGCTTCCAACTGTAACTTGCGTACTAAACCGCACCTACTTATACACACACAAAATGTGGAAGCATTCGCCGAATAGTATCACCGCCTTTTTATTGAACTAAATATTGCCTGCCCAAACCTGAAGCGCCGGTGTACGTTCACCACACACCAAATGGCCTCCAGCACATCAAATATTTGAATACAATTACTTCAGTATGGCGATACCCGAGACGCAACTAACCATAGTCCGAGCAGTGTACAAACACCTAATCTCGGCTCGCGCCACAAACTATGTAGAAGGTAAATACCGTAAGAAATATCTTATGGAAAAGTGCCCATCGCCCACATTAGCCGATAAGGGCGAGGGCCTTGTGGTATTACGTGGTCAATATGAAACACTTCATGAATTCCCGACTGCACGAGACGCACTTGGCGAACTCTCTCCTCTGTTCAGTCTGTCGCGTGAGTGATTCTGGTGAACACCAGTTTGTGTTCCTAAGAACACTTGACATGTGAAAAGCAGTTAGAAACCTCTTAGCATTTCTCGAACGCACGTCGCCGAACACCATCAACTTCAGTAGTCTGTTATTCTTGGAAGATGACCTTTACCCTAATGCGAAGAGGAACGTCATCAGTTGAGTGAAAGAACAGGCAATGTATTACGTTCTTTCCAAAACGGTGCATACGTAGGGGACTTTTGGACATACCTGGAAACACAGAATTATCGACTTCAACGAACCCTGCATTACAGAATTGCACACACAAACCTCCTCACGAAGCAATTGTGGATTCCCAAAGTGAACTGCAGAACGTAAAGTTACAGAAGACGATTGAGGAAAGGGTAGCAAGGAGAATGGCAGCATAAATCGATCGAAATAAACTGGAGGAGACAAAACAGTCTGAGAAGACGAACTTCTAAAGTTTCGCTTGCCACTGGGGATAAACTGCGATCAGACACCAGAAAAGGTTGAACAGCGAAAAGACGCGGACTTATCAGTGCTGTGGAGATGGTGAATGAGATGGTTCCGTTCGGAGAGGTGGCAGTAATGCGGTGATGCCCTTCACCCATTTTTCTTTCAGACTATTTTGTAACACACTTTCGTTTGGTATAGGTGAAATAAATTTCGACCTTCCGGCTGAAAAAACGAACTACTGATTGGAAGATAGCCAAAGAAGCCAAAAATGTGGTCAGCGCACAACTCGTGTGAAGCACCAGTGTTCAGTTACCGGTACTGGTGGGAATTTTTGCTTCACGGGAGGGCTTCAATGGCGAGCACCCATCCTGGTGAGGCCAACTAAGGAGCCAGTTGAACGATGACTAGCGGCTCCAGGCTCTGGAAGCTTCGCAACGGCTGGGATAGCAGTGTGTTCTCCCCACGCCCCTCCATATCGCATCTGCTTCAAGCTGCATGCACAGGATGACAAAGCAGCCAGCAAATATCGAGTGTCTGTTCCCGGAAAATTATTGTTAAGTTTATAATTTATACGTGTTGATATTGTAACATAGCAATAACTTCACATTATTTTGGTTGTTTAGTTATGCATACCAATCGAATGAAACTAATCGTGAAGTGAAAGTGAATACGATCAGGGGGAAATAAGTTTATTGTACGTTATTTGTATGCGTTCAGCAACAAATTGTGCTGGATATTACATATATTAATTGCCACCCAAAATTAGTACAATAATAATAGTTTCTAATTACGAGAAACGCACGTAACCATATGACCTCCTTCCTACTATTTCACTCTTCTTTTGAAATTGAGCGCATGCTTTACCGAATTGTAAGAGTGTGAAACACCGACAAAAGGCTGTTTCCCAGGGGCACACTTATTACCTACGCCTTTGTTGTAAATATAATGGCAATCGATAAATCAATGTTCCATGAAAACTCAAAGTACTTCGGCGTTTCGTCTCAGTTTGTGCGTGTATCGGCTGACATTCTGTAGGCTGTAGTTTGACGATCGCCACAGATGCACGCACTCCATACGTTATTTGGTGAATTTCGGATGGTCCTGTACCTATGTAAAATATTTGGTTGTTCTCCAATTTCCGTTAATAGAGGGAATATGCGAGTAGTGGTGTCTAGGAAGGCTAAATTTTACAGTTTATCTGTTGCATTGGGGTTCCTCCTCTTGTCTATTTATGATACAATACATCGACTCACTGACATAATCTGGTCCCCAGATCGTTTTACAATGCACTGTTTCTTCTCTAGCGTTATTTTTATGACAGGTTCATGCGTGATACTCATTCTTTGCTGCTGCACTTTGAAACAACGAGATGTTGACGCTTTTTGCCGAACCACTGCTACGATAGGAACATTCATATATCAGAGGGCATGCACAGAGAACTGGCGCTTGAAATCTCTTCACGAATGGACAACAGCACCATTAGCTATATATTGCATCCTTACGTACAGTGTGTTTCTTTGGCTTCTTCGAGACTCATTAGCTTTGGTGCCATTAATGCGTGTTTTTTTCGTACATTCCTTGGTGAATTTCGTAGTGCTACAGTTTATTATTTTCAATATGGTGTTGAGAAGATGGTTTGGACAACTGAATACATTTTTGCTTCAGTGCTTTAGCATGTTTACAGAGGACGATCTCAATGTCAGACTTACAGAGGCACTACAGTCTTCTTCAGTAAAGGAAACTTCGCAGCATTACACTCATGTGATTACCAAGCAAGTCCACCAACATGAAATGTCAACACTTCCTGACGTTGAAAAACTTTCCATTAGATCACAGCAGAATACGTCAAATCATGCCCAAATGCTACTGACGCGAAATAGTTGCACGTTTCTGAGAAAGCTGCGTACAGTGTACTGCCTCCTCCATCAAGCTGTAATAATGATAAATCGTGCTTATGGTGTTCAAAACCTGTTTATAATAACTACCTGTCTTGTATGCATTGTCGTGAACATGCACGCAGTTACTGTCACCTTGCTGAGATTAAACAATGCTCTGCATGGAGATTTGAGAATATACACCGTAGTTAGAATATCATTATGGACCGGCATGATGGTTTGGCGGATCGTCGGCATATGCTACAGCAGCGAGGTGGTTACACGGGAGGCCAGCCGCACGCAGCACTTGGTCACCAAACTTCAGATGCTGCCGTTTCCTGCTGGCAGTGGTGTTCAGGAAGAGCTGCAGTTGTTTGCGGAACAGCTGACACACAGTCCAATCCACTACAGCGCAACTGGGTTCTTCACGCTGGACGTGCCATTGCTGAAAAGCATCGCGGCGGCTGTGACGACCTATCTTGTCATTCTCATTCAATTCTCTCTTTCTGATACAAATAAGTAGTTAGTATAGCAAAGAATACGTTTGATTACAAAGGCATATTATCACTATATTATCAACTATGTTTCCGTTTGTAACGTATGTAAACGAAGATAATAGGGAGATAAAATAAAGCACTGTCTTCTACATACATTATTCTAATTTCGAGTGACATGTGTCTACACTCCTTCATTCGCTGACAGCAATTTTCTTGCCGTCAGAACATTCAGGTTTTATAGAACATGAATCAGAGACTCCTATCATTACCGGACAGTCTATTTCTGTTGACCTCTTACTTGGAATTCGTGATATTCTCAATAATGTATTCAAATCTTCCTTTAAAGTCAGTATTGCCATTAGACTGTTGTTTATTTGCAGTGTTACATTTACACTTACACTATCATGACGTCGGCTTTAAAGTGCCATTATCAAGTGTTTTAAGTGTTATACAGTGCCGAAGATGGCATACTCTCGTATCTCATCTTAGGCACTCTATGACACGTAAAACACTCGATAATGGCACTTAGAAGCCGAAATCATGATAGTGTAAGTTTAAAAGTAACACTGCAAATAAACAACAGTCTAATGGCGATACTGACTTTAAAGAAATATATTATGACTGTGGCCCGCATTATGAAAAAATTATTACATTCAAATCTTGTGACTAGAAATACTGAGAGCGAAAAGGTGGAATCACTTAAAAGTGTGACTGAAGTGGTGGAATGGCAATGGACGCATAGTATGTGACCAGTGATTTATTACTAGACTCTACCGATCTATTCTCGAAATTTACCTACACTCATCCCTGCGTATAGTATTAATGAGCTTCCTATGTATGTGTCGTGAATAATAAATCTCTGACCTCACCATCAATATTTGAAGAATTTTCAGCGGTACCAGATGACCTAACTTTATTTTGTGGCACAACGTAGTCATCTGCAAAATTCATCTTTTTTATCTGATGTGGTACTTCGATTAACTCATAAAGTGATGTGGGCGTATGAAGAAAATTATGCTTTTATTTGCCATTAATGCGAAAAGATATCTGTAACTGTTACAAAGAACTTCAGAAAAAATTATTTACTCTAAGTTTAAAGTTGAAAAACTAGTAAACTGTTTTTTTGCTACTGATTTTCGTTTATTTCTAACTAGTCTTCGACTTAAGAGAATTTGACCACCTTCAGGAGACAACCGACCAGCGTCCGCAAAGGACACTAATTTTTAGGCAAACATACATTATAGGCAGACTTGGTTTTCAACGTTATAAATTACACTTTATGCAAAGGACAATACTGAAAGCGAGAAATAAATAACCTACACAGTATTACCTGTTATATGGTTATAATGCTACAGTCTGCGAGGTCTGAGCATTCTTCATTTATGTTGTGAACCAAACTAGTTTTTAATATTATAAATTATGCAATGGACAATATTAAGCACAATACGTAATAAAGATACACAAACACTGCAGTATTGTATGTTAAATGGTTTTGATTCTGTAGTTTGTGAAGTCATGACTTACGTTGGGGTCTAACTGAGAACTACTCACTTATTCTGTGCAACGAACATGTTCCACGTTGTAAATTACAGATTACGCAGTGCGAACTATTAATCACAGTACATGAGTAAAATACACAGTATTATAACTTGTATTGTTATAATTCTGAAGTTTGTAGGATAATAAAGATAAGTAATATGAAATTCTATTGTGTTTTAAGTTTGTGTAGCAGTGTGTGTCATTGTAACAGAGTGAGGGTATGTGGCTTATTGACTGCATCATGTGAAGCTTATAAGTGGTGATATGCTCAGCTGTAATTACTCATTTAGAACGCGCTGGGGATTCTGAGCCAGGTGCCTTTTTACCTCAGGTGCTTCTAATAGACTTAGTATTCATCCTTAGTTGGCTATATATTTCTTAAGCACATTTTCGGTTGGTTGGTTGGTTGGTTTGGGGAAGGAGACCAGACAGCGTGGTCATCGGTCTCATCGGATTAGGGAAGGATGGGGAAGGAAGTCGGCCGTGCCCTTTCAGAGGAACCATCCCGGCATTTGCCTGGAGTGATTTAGGGAAATCACGGAAAACCTAAATCAGGATGGCCGGACGCGGGATTGAACCGTCGTCCTCCCGAATGCAAGTCCAGTGTCTAACCACTGCGCCACCTCGCTCGGTCATTTTCGGCAAAGGTGAAGTCTGGCTTATGTAATTCTAGCTAGGTTCGTATTCAATGAGGCTAGTCGCTACAGTCCTTCCTGTTTGACCAGTATACAGTTTGTTGCAGTCAAGTGCTTTTATAAACACTACTGTAACTTATCCTTACTGTTGAATGATATATGAGCTGTGGTCCCTCGTACATAAAATGAATGTCCTGATGAGAAAGCTTATGCTTTCTTCTGCCTTAGGTCTTGTTATATTGTTTCGACTGCATTTGTTTGTGAATGGAGAAAAAAGAAGATGAGTGTAGCTATCCTCAAATGGAATGTCGCATTGTTTTCTTTTGAAATTCTGCATCTGTTTACTGCATTATGTAACAGACATTTCATCGATAAATTACGGATAGGATCAACGTCGGTGAGTGCCGAGATGGATGCAATGTTGGTGGCCTAGCCTCATACTTTTCCCTCCTTTCCTATCTTATATCACAGTACCTGACTGTCAATATCAAACTGTTGCTTTAGAAGCGTGTTTCCGCACCTGTGGACCACCCTCTACAGTACAGAATGTATGAGGAACGAGACTGCACCAAGGTAGAGATCGTATTGCCATAGTAAAGCCAGCTAGGATTGCATGGCTAGGAAGAAGTAGATGACAAAAGGGTTTAATCAATATCGAATAGAAACTTGGTTTCAAAGGTATGGCAAGCTCAATAATTAAAGTGGGAAGGGTTGATTCATGAATCCAGCTTATGTGAAGTTATTTGGTTTAACTGTTTAGAAAAATTTAATGTACATGTGTGGATACCTTGTAAAGAGTGCTGAAATATTGTCATGACAGGCATAACAATATCCTTTGTACAGTTTGGTGTCTTCGGGTACTTTAGGGACGGAAATCACAACGATATAATCACCTTTTTAACTGAAAGGATGACTATTGTAGGTATGAATGATGGTGATAGCAATTTGTGCCTTCAGTAAATTTCCTTTTATGCACAAAGTGATTATAACAATTGTCAGCATACGTCAATCGAATGGAGTCACCGTCAAGAATATGTAGACAACAGTAACGTGTATCACTATACAGTAAAAGAGGTGAATGTACTCCCAAAGATGAGATAATTTGAGATTTAATACAATCATGCATGGTGAACGAAATCTGGTGATTTCATTTCCAAAGAATCACCTTGGAACTTGACTTTTGTGATTTATTACAACCACCGATTATCCGAATCTGGAGATCTCACAGGACCATTGTAATACATGTAAAGGCTACTAATGACAGAAGTTGCTAATCAACTAATCATGCTGTAGATAACGCATAAATCCGAATAGTAACAAAACAGTGTCTTTGGAAGTACCTAAGACAAATATACAACATGTGGATGACGTAGACAAAAAAAGTGGAAGTCAACAGTTAGCAAGTCTCAGAAACATTTGCCACACATTTTGCAGAAAATCTCAACGTGTGGCAAATATTAACAATCTCTGAACATTACGTGAAGGACTCATTAATTCTAGAGTGAAGCTATCCCACTTACTTTCCATTACAACAAAAGCTACACAAGGTAAAAAGAAGGGTAACTAACTTCAACAAAAACAGTAATTGCATTGTTTCATATAATCTTAAAACATTGTAGTGCAGCTAAGTTATATCGGAAGTGGCTGTATTCGTGCTGTTTATTACTATAACTTAATAAACCCTTAAGTATAAGTAGACAAAGGTGACAGTGCACACAGAGACCGGTTATTAAAATTAACCTATATTCTCCTTGAGGTCTAAATAGTAAATAAAATTATGTTAGTAACCTGTGGGAGAGAGGTGTGGGAGAGATAGCTAATATTCAGTCAACAATAATTCTTAGAGGAGAATGTCTAGGAGTAACTTACATAAGTAATAAAAGTTTTGTTAAGATAGACAGTTGTATGATTTTAATATACTCCATAAAGAAAGGAAAACAACCCAGGTTTTTACTATAAAGTAATTAGGGTAGAAGATTTAAACACAGAAACCCTGAATTTAGAGAAACTCGTAATATCTTGTGGAAGGACTAAATATAGTAGTATACCACAATTTTCATAAACAAGGTTTAATTCAATCACTTTTGGAGTGTATGATAAATTTATATGGTTTCAAATGAACAAATAAAAAAATTATAGCAGAAATCGCAAAGTCAGACCATCCCCACACATTGCCAGAACCCTACATGAGAAGAGAAGAGAGAATTAGAACAGTGAAGGAGAGTCCCATATGGTTATACATTATCAAATTTTCTATGACGGCAATCTTCAACTGCGATTTCCCCATTTTATTTTATCAGCCATAAAATTAGGAGTTTGACTTCGTTTATAGCTTTGTGAATTAGACGATGCCTTACGATATCACTATCCTATCAACTGGTCCATTTTCTAGTCCACATGTGGGACCGGTTTCTTTACTCCTCGTTTCTATTCAGCATGTCCTCATTAGTTACGTGATCTGCCCTGGTAATATTCAGCATTCTTCTGTGGCTCCACATTTCAAATGCTTTTATTTTCTTGTTTGTCTAAACTGTTAATCATCCATGTTTCACTTCTTTACACAGCTACGATCCATACAAATACTTTCAGAAAAGACTTTATAACACTTAAATCCATGTTATACGTATGTTAACAAATTTCTTTCTTCAGAAACGGTTTTCTTGCTATTGTCAATCTACATCATCTCTACTTCGGCCATCATCAGTTACTCTGCTGCGCAGATAACAAAACTCGTCTGCTACTTTAAGTGTCTCGTTTTCTAATCTAATTCTCTCAGCGTCAGTTGATTTAGTTTGATCATATTCCATTATCCTTAGTTTCCTTTTGTTGGTGTTCATCTTACTTCTTCCTATCTATACACTGTCAATTCCGTTCAACTGCTCTTCCAAGCCCTTTGCTGTCTGTGACAGAATTAAAATACTATCGGCAACCTCAAACTTCTTATTTCTCCTCCATGAACTTAATCCCTACTCCATTTTTTTCCTTTGTTTTCTTCAATGCTTGCTCAGTGTACAGATTGAATGTTATTGGAGACAGGCTACATCCCTCTCTCGATTTCCTTCTGCACCACTACTCCCCTTTCATGCCCCTCGAGTGTTATAACTGCCGTCATGTTGCGGTACGGATTGTATTTTGCTTTTCGCTCCCCGTATTTTACCCCTACTACCTACATAATGTCCATGAGACTGTTCCAGTCAGCACTGTAAAAGCTTTCTCTCTAAGTCTACAAATGGCATAAATGTAGATTTGATTTGCCTTAACCTGTCCTCTAAGATAAGTCGTAGAGTCAGTACTGCCTCACCTGTGCGTACATTTCTTCGGAGAATTCATGTCGGTATTTTGCTGCCAGTTCTTAGCAAATCTGGTAGTTCGGTAATATTCACACCTGCTTTCTTTGGTATTTGGAATTATTACATTCTTCTTGAAGTATGAGGGTTTTTCGCCTGTCTCATACATCTTTGCATACCAAAAGTAGAGTTTTTTTCATGTTGGCTCTCCCAAGACTGTCAGTAGTTCGGATTCTGACGGGATGTTGCTGTTTCTGCAGCCTTGTTTCGACTTACGTCTGCGCTTTGTCAAATTCTTCTCCGAGTACCATGTTTCCCATCATATCTTCATCTACATTCTCTTCCATTTCTATAATATTGCCTTAAAGTTCATCTCCCTTTTATAGATCCTCTGTATCCACCTTTCAGCTTTTTCTTACTTCCTTAGGACTGATTTGCCACCGGGCCTCTTGCTATCCATTAATTTGCTTATCTTTTCTCCAAATAGCTCAAACATTCTTTAACCGAAAGGGAGGTGGCAGGGCGGCTTTTACATGTCATAAGGAGGTATGGTAATATATTCATCGAAGGCTATGACGAATCATGTTTTAATACAGTTGAAGTTTTCAGACAAATTAAATTCATTATTCGTCTGGAATGCAACATATGGCCATGGGAACTCTCCAGGACTGTATACATTCTTACGTCGAGATGCTTTGCAATTAAATGCAGTTATGTCTGCAATCCAGAGAACACGAGAAGAATTTTTATTGTTTTTGGCCCATCCAAAAATTATATTGTGGTTCATATTTGGCGACGTGAACTAGAATTCAACACTTTGTTACAACAATCATATCATCAGATAGATATTCAGCCTCAGTCCCTGCAGTATCGTGTATAGTCACCTACACGACGAGTCTTCAGACCTTGAACTACACGTGAGTGGTACTGAGAAACCTCTCTCTCATCTGGTCTCCTTTTATTCAACAGTTAAACGTCCTAGCATATCCTACAGGCGATCTTTTCTAATACGGAATGTAGAAGTGAATATAGTATTTTTATCATATTTGAACATTTTGTATCTATAACATTTACGAAAAAAACTGACATTGAATGTATTTATTTTGTATAACGGCCGTTTCTGTCCATTAGGCTATTTTTATGTGTTAAGGAATTCCTGAACATTTGAGAACGTCTTACTTGTTCTAAACGAGAGTATTACAAAACACACATTTTTGCATAAGGACATTATTTATTCACATAATACTGGATGTTTCTTTTCTTATTCACTTTTTATACAGGTCTGGTGAAGTAATTGGAAGTTAAGATGCTAAATGACATTGGGAAGGCATGGCAAGGTTAGGTAAGGAAGAAATCCATTTAGGAAGGAGTATATCTCGGAACTATCACAATGGAGTACATTACACCCTCGAGAGGTTATTCAAAGTTAAGGACCTCGAACACAATTTCACAAGTGATGGTTGTGCAGTGCACAGGGAGAGATCGGATAGCCTGTTAATGGCTGGGCATGGTCAAGTACAGAAGAGTGCGAATTCCAGTTGAGTTATCCGAGTGTCAACAGGAATGCATGGCCGTGTGACGTAATAACTAATGATTAACACTGGGAAAAGGGAGAACCCATTGAGCAATTTGCCTTTACTGCTGTCTTATGTCTCTTCTGAGATACAATAGCCTTTGAAGTAAAATATTTTGGGTAAGAAAATTGAGTTATAAGAGAAAATACAGGCCGCCAGAACTCAATTTCATCCCATCTTTTAATGGAGCCATTAAATGTGGAGCCCATGTTTCAGACATTACCTGATTTTCTTAGATAAGCATTTTATAACTAAACAGCTAATTTACAGTTGAATGTAGTAGGTCAATTTTACAGAATAAAAGTATTTTATTGGCATAGGCCAAAACTGATGAAGAGTGGTGTAGCTTCCAGGTTCTGGCTCTCTCAGTGGCTGATGAAGCTGAGATCTTAACAAAGGTTGCATGGCCAGAAAATACATATGCACTGGACATGAGCTGTTTCCGAGATTGAAATGTAATTGAAATGACAAGGACTGCCAATTGTGAGGAAACAAGAGTAGCTTTGAAACAAGTGTGAACAAAATTTATTCTTGTCTATGGCAAAGATATCATCACAAGGAATAAAATTCTTCATAATTTAACGATATTCTTAAGACGGAAAATACGCTAACTTACACAAATAAATAACGAAAATGTGATAAACGTATCAACGCAGTATTGTAAAATGTTGGAAAAACTTCTGTTGCATTACGATTAATAATGTCAAGAACTATCAGAATTAGCCAATTTATTCGGGAGATAACAGTATTATGTACTTCTAGTAAAATTACTTTCAGTTTACTGTAATAAATGCTTACATACTTTGATTTCTGAAATAATTTAAATTAATCGATAAGCACAAAATTTACCTCAGTATTCTCGTGACTAAAAACATCATAAATGATCACTCTACTCAAAAATCTGTTTAGGTTCTCTATAAAGAGTAGCTAACGAAAATCTGTTCGAAAATATCTTTTCAGCCGGCCACTGTGACCGAGCGGTTCTAGGCGCTTCAGTCCCGAACCACACGACTGCTACGGTTGCAGTTTCGAATCCTGCCTCGGGCATGGATGTGTGTGTGATGTTCTTAGGTTAGTTATGTTTAAGTAGTTCTAAGTCTAGGGGACTGATGACCTCAGGTGTTAAGTCCCATAGTGCTTAGAGCCATTTGAACAATTTGAACATCTTTTCAAAAGTGACTTTAACATATTTTGTCTATTCTACCCACAATTAATAAACCAGAACCTACGCGTTCTAGGTACCCTTAACAACTACATAATTCACTTTCACGTCATATGGATTAAATTTATGTTTAATAAATAAATAAAGTATTATGGAAAGTCAATAGTCAAGCATCCATAAATATAGTTCATTAGCATTCAAACTCGTAGGTGTGGCTCTAAGGTTTCACACCCGGAGAATATTAAATCTTGAAGAAATTGATTTTAGTGCTGATCCCGATTAATCGTCTCCATGAGTGGGGGGTTTTTAAGGAATTACCGTCGCTTCGATTGACAGATACAATAGCTTTCGACTAACTGTAGTGAAGTTCGATGGGGAAGAACAATTCCACTGGAGTGTGCCGTGATGTGTTTTTTTAACATAGAGCACAGCTGGCCAGACAGTGTTATTATAAACTGTCTTTCCCTTGCATGGTGGGAGAATGGTGTACTGCTTCTTCAGAACTGGTAATCAGATATCACTGAGTTTAGTTCTTTCTTATTATTCACTGAATTTCTTGACGTACGTTTACGTTTTTATTGCCCATCTGTACAATCTATTATTATACCAACCCGTGCCTTCCACAAAAATGATCTTATCACATTAAATCCTGACTGCAAAGTACGTTCCGCTCTAGATGAATTATTGGTTTTTTTATTAGGAAGTTACCCTTGTGCTTCTATAGTCGTAGATCCTCAGCAGCAAGAAACAGCAACGCCTGATTCAAACAAACATGCTAGCCAACCCATGAAAAAGACAGTAGTATGTAGCACACTGTGTAGTTGTGTGCTATTGTACACGGGTACTACAAAAATTTGAGAGTAAAATCTAACTTGCAAATAAGATAGGGCAAAATGTGTAACATGTCCACTGAAGTGCAAACACATTTACGCAAGTATTTTGTATTCAGCGACATCTACGTATCCACTTGGATTTCCACTCTCCGTTTGATTGGTAACACATGAAAATACGTTTCTAATATCTGGTGAAAAACAATTGGAATATCCTCTCCGGCACAAATGCACACGAAGAACGATATCACGTTTACAAGGTCACTGTGAGTGAGAATGTTTAGTATTTGAAGAGTATATTAATAATAAAGAGCCTGAAATTTTCTTCGCGGTATCTGTGAGTTGTAGTACGATAATTATTCTCTAAACAAACATGGAACTGTGTGGTATACGAATATTGTATGGGAATTGACCCTATGAAATACAAACAAAAATGACGTATTAAAGTTCTTAATCGTAAAATTAAGCCATTTTCGATCGATGACAAAGAACATATTTTTTTTTGTAGTTGTACTTCGTAGCATCGAGGTAATATCTCTAAGAAATCTGAGAACTTGTCCGCATAGTTAACGTAATTAAGAACTTTTGGGAATCGTGCAGTTATCCCAAAAACGGGCCATACTTGTAGTCACGTCGTACTATTTGATCATCTAGGCGTTTATACAAACGATTCCGCGTTCTCAGTCTGAACGATAGAGACAGGAGAATGTGCACTGTCATGAAACACTAGGCTGGCACAGAACCAGCGATCTTTTAAATTTATAGCAAATGTAAAAACATTGATTCAGGGGTATTTCCTTCATTGCCAGGAAGCAGTGCATCGATTACCTTCCGTAATGGGCGTGCCTCGATTTAATTTGTGATCTAAAGAGAATAAACGTTAGGGACGCTTGTTGTGTCTTCAATATTGAGCTTGAAATATCGTCATTAGTGCTGAAATACATTAATTTCCTTAATTAGCTATGAATTAAGTTCAGCGCGTCTGACTCTGAGCGGAAACACACGATAACGAATATTAATTGCTTAGGGATACACTCCCACAAATTACACTGCGATTGTTCGAAACATGTTTTTCCAGAGTGTTTCTTCTCAGAACATCAAAATCTAAGTTCAATAACGCAGTAGTGGCAAGGAATGACTTCAGTGAAACTGCAACAACTGGGGACACCACATTAGTGTTGCTGAAGGCAGACAGTCATTCTCAGTAATTATGCACACAGTAGGATACAATATCCTTTAAATAATGGTTCTGCCATTCACTTGCATCTATAATATTGTCATCTCGTCAGCACACTCAAGTCCAAATTCGAAAGCAGGGTCATCAGTGAAGTATAACACTTAGCACTAAATGCACGTTTATTACGAAAACCAACTAACGTCTTGGACGGAGAGTGCTGCTGTTTATAAGAACGTCGAATTTTCCTGACCATACAATGTTTACAAACATAAGAAATTTCGAGATCCTTCCAGAAATGATAAACACTGAATGACAAATAACTGCGAGTGGAAAGTTTTCAACTGCTGACCGGCAGCCCGTCAGCCATCTGTGCCAACTGCAACGCCACACAACACTCACCACAGCTCACGGCAGTATTTTAAATGTCTTATCTGCAGAGGAACATGGTATTTTCGACACTGTCATCTAAGTGTCGAGGATTAAGACAATGATGCTGGCATAGCGATTATCATTATAAAACAGGAATTCTGTACCAAGATGGCTTCGGGTTGTGCAATTGATGGGCAGTTACTAAAGTCACAGAGACGAAAGTAAGTCATTTAGCCCGAACCTAATAAACATAGAATATTTATGCACCAAATTCAAACATATAATACATTGGGCTCGAAATAAGCAAATATCGTTACAAGGGCTCGGCTATTTAGGCTTTTAAATTACAAGTCTTAGCCCTTTATTTTCTTCGAATTACCCTTTTTAATTTTATACAAACTATTTTAGCCCTTTTGTATTCTTTTAACGAAAAATATTATGAACACTTCTGTTACTATAGCAAAGTTTATTAAATTTTGACACAATTATTCTAGCTCTTCGTGCTAAATAATCAGCTGTTTCTTATATTGGTGCTCGTAAAAATAGATAAACAACTGAGATATTTAACTGTGCTAAAATTATTTTCTCATTTTAAATATTTTAATGAAAAGTCTGTTACTTAAAAATTCTTTTCATATATCACTCGTATAGAAACACACAATTGACTTGTGCACATATGTATGACTACAATCTGTGGCCTGATACTATGCCGGCCGGTGTGGCGGAGCGGTTCAAGGCGCTTCAGTCTGGAACCGCACGAGCGCTACGGTTTTAGATTAGATTAGATTTATGCAGGAGTAGGTTTAATAATGAATAGGAAAATAGGAATGCGGGTAAGCTACTACAAACAGCATAGTGAACGCATTATTGTGGCCAAGATAGATACGAAGCCCACACCTACTACAGTAGTACAAGTTTATATGCCAACTAGCTCTGCAGATGACGAAGAAATTGAAGAAATGTATGATGAAATAAAAGAAATTATTCAGATTGTGAAGGGAGACGAAAATTTAATAGTCATGGGTGACTGGAATTCGAGTGTAGGAAAAGGGAGAGAAGGAAACATAGTAGGTGAATATGGATTGGGGGACAGAAATGAAAGAGGAAGCCGCCTGGTAGAATTTTGCACAGAGCACAACATAATCATAACTAACACTTGGTTTAAGAATCATGAAAGAAGGTTGTATACATGGAAGAACCCTGGAGATACTAAAAGGTATCAGATAGATTATATAATGGTAAGACAGAGATTTAGGAACCAGGTTTTAAATTGTAAGACATTTCCAGGGGCAGATGTGGACTCTGACCACAATCTATTGGTTATGACCTGTAGATTAAAACTGAAGAAACTGCAAAAAGGTGGGAATTTAAGGAGATGGGACCTGGATAAACTAAAAGAACCAGAGGTTGTACAGAGATTCAGGGAGAGCATAAGGGAGCAATTGACAGGAATGGGGGAAATAAATACAGTAGAAGAAGAATGGGTAGCTTTGAGGGATGAAGTAGTGAAGGCAGCAGAGGATCAAGTAGGTAAAAAGACGAGGGCTAGTAGAAATCCTTGAGTAACAGAAGAAATATTGAATTTAATTGATGAAAGGAGAAAATATAAAAATGCAGTAAGTGAAACAGGCAAAAAGGAATACAAACGTCTCAAAAATGAGATCGACAGGAAGTGCAAAATGGCTAAGCAGGGATGGCTAGAGGACAAATGTAAGGATGTAGAGGCGTATCTCACTAGGGGTAAGATAGATACTGCCTACAGGAAAATTAAAGAGACCTTTGGAGATAAGAGAACGACTTGTATGAATATCAAGAGCTCGGATGGAAACCCAGTTCTAAGCAAAGAAGGGAAAGCAGAAAGGTGGAAGGAGTATATAGAGGGTCTATACAAGGGCGATGTACTTGAGGACAATATTATGGAAATGGAAGAGGATGTAGATGAAGATGAAATGGGAGATACGATACTGCGTGAAGAGTTTGACAGAGCACTGAAAGACCTGAGTCGAAACAAGGCCCCCGGAGTAGACAATATTCCATTGGAACTACTGACGGCCGTGGGAGAGGCAGTCCTGACAAAACTCTACCAGCTGGTGAGCAAGATGTATGAAACAGGCGAAATACCCTCAGACTTCAAGAAGAATATAATAATTCCAATCCCAAAGAAAGCAGGTGTTGACAGATGTGAAAATTACCGAACTATCAGCTTAATAAGTCACAGCTGCAAAATACTAACACGAATTCCTTACAGACGAATGGAAAAACTAGTAGAAGCCAACCTCGGGGAAGATCAGTTTGGATTCCGTAGAAACACTGGAACACGTGAGGCAATACTGACCTTACGACTTATCTTAGAAGAAAGATTAAGGAAAGGCAAACCTACGTTTCTAGCATTTGTATACTTAGAGAAAGCTTTTGACAATGTTAACTGGAATACTCTCTTTCAAATTCTAAAGGTGGCAGGGGTAAAATACAGGGAGCGAAAGGCTATTTACAATTTGTACAGAAACCAGATGGCAGTTATAAGAGTCGAGGGACATGAAAGGGAAGCAGTGGTTGGGAAGGGAGTAAGACAGGTTTGTAGCCTCTCCCCGATGTTGTTCAATCTGTATATTGAGCAAGCAGTAAAGGAAACAAAAGAAAAATTCGGAGTAGGTATTAATATTCATGGAGAAGAAATAAAAACTTTGAGGTTCGCCGATGACATTGTAATTCTGTCAGAGACAGCAAAGGACTTGGAAGAGCAGTTGAATGGAATGGACAGTGTCTTGAAAGGAGGATATAAGATGAACATCAACAAAAGCAAAACAAGGATAATGGAATGTAGTCTAATTAAGTCGGGTGATGCTGAGGGAATTAGATTAGGAAATGAGGCACTTAAAGTAGTTAAGGAGTTTTGCTATTTGGGGAGCAAAATAACTGATGATGGTCGAAGTAGAGAGGATATAAAATGTAGGCTGGCAATGGCAAGGAAAGCGTTCCTGAAGAAGAGAAATTTGTTAACATCCAGTATTGATTTAAGTGTCAGGAAGTCATTTCTGAAAGTATTCGTATGGAGTGTAGCCATGTATGGAAGTGAAACATGGACGATAAATAGTTTGAACAAGAAGAGAATAGAAGCTTTCGAAATGTGGTGCTATAGAAGAATGCTGAAGATTAGATGGGTAGATCACATAACTAATGAGGAAGTATTGAATAGGATTGGGGAGAAGAGAAGTTTGTGGCACAACTTGACCAGAAGAAGGGATCGGTTGGTAGGACATGTTCTGAGGCATCAAGGGATCACCAATTTAGTATTGGAGGGCAGCTTGGAGGGTAAAAATCGTAGAGGGAGACCAAGAGATGAATACACTAAGCAGATTCAGAAGGATGTAGGTTGCAGTAGGTACTGGGAGATGAAAAAGCTTGCACAGGATAGAGTAGCATGGAGAGCCGCATCAAACCAGTCTCAGGACTGAAGACCACAACAACAACAACATAGATTTACTTTCATTCCAGTTGATCAGTAGTGAGGAGGTCCTCCAGGACGTAGAACATGTCAGAAAAACAACAATATATGACAAATATTTACAACTCAAACAAATAAGCTAATGTACCATTCCACAGGTTCCAAGTGGCAAGGTCATCATTTTTTAATGAACGCTATATGAAAGAATCATTTTACAAATGCTAATGCACTGAATTTAAAATAAAGTTTTTTTTATTTATTTATAAGGTAATAAACGTGTAATACAACTACCAAATACTTATTTACAATGAACACATTACTGCACTGAAATTGTGCAGAAGTTATATTGTACTTACATAGAAATAAGTTGGTTCTACTGAGAAATTCATCGATGGAGTAGAAGGAGTTGGCCACTAATAAATCGATTAGGTTTCTCTTAAACTGAATTTCATTGGTTGTTAAGCTTTTTAAAGCTGCTGGCAAGTTATTGAAAATGTGTGTTCCTGAATATTGCACATCTTTTTGTACAAGACTAAGTGACTTTAAATCCTTGTGAAGATTATTCTTATTTCTAGTATTGATTCCATGAATTGAGCTGTTGGTTTGAAAAAGTGATATATTTTTAATGACAAATTTCAATAAGGAATAAATATATTGGGAAGCAAAAGTTAATATCCCTAGTTCCCTAAACAGGTCGCAGGTTCGAATCCTGCCTTGGGCATGGATGTGTGTGATGTCCTTAGGTTAGTTAGGTTTAAGTAGTTCTAAGTTCTAAGGGACTGATGACCTCAGATGTTAAGTCCCATAGTGCTAGGAGCCATTTGAACCTAATACTACAACTAACAAGAAATTTTATGTCACTTTTTTGTATTGCAGTACACAGTTAACCAAATTTCTAGGTCTGGTAAACTGAAATTATTTCTGAAACTTCCTGGCAGATTAAAAATTAGAAATAATTTCAGAATGAGATTTTCACTCTGCAGCGGAGTGTGCGCTGATATGAAACTTCCTGGCAGATTAAAACTGTGTGCCCAACCGAGACTCGAACTCGGGACCTTTGCCTTCCGCGGGCAAGTGTTCTACCAGCTGAGCTACCGAAGCACGACTCACGCCCGGTACTCACAGCTTTACTTCTGCCAGTACCTCGTCTCCTACCTTCCAAACTTTACAGAAGCTCTCCTGCAAAGGTCCCGAGTTCGAGTCTCGGTCGGGCACACAGTTTTAATCTGCCAGGAAGTTTCATATCAGCGCACACTCCGCTGCAGAGTGAAAATCTCATTCTGAAATTATTTCTAATTTCCAGTACATTTTTGTACACTGAAAAATATCTCTCTAAACAGCAAAAGATCAAAGGTGCACAGTTCATCAATGCACTTGCTTGTGGCCTCCAATATAGTCCATCTTCGAACTTCCCTCCCTGAATAATGGCAGACACTTTTCTTCACATCTTCATTTCTGGGACTGCACAGAAGAATATGCCTTAATTTAGTGACACATGCTGCATCCACTGAACCAGGTAGATCCTCCATCATAATTCGCATCTAAAACATCTTTCAGTGCCATAGATGCGAACTCTAGGTACAGAATTGCAACAACTAGACGTTGGAAGTGAACTCATGAAAATGCCAGGGATGCAACATTACTGTTATTCGTAAGGGCTGTCTTGGTTTCATCAACAAAAGCTGATTCACTATAGCTGAAAGTGTCTATTACCTCTTTGATTTAGAAGTAGTGTTCAGCATAATACAAAGCTTCCATGAACCAGGTGCACTAAGTAAAGCCACCAAGGGCCAGGTGCACCAACATGTAAATACGCGTACAGGGGCAGGGGAATGTTTGGAGCTGATTCGTTGTAGGACTGAATGCGGGGAGAAGGAAATACAAGAGAGTGCAAAAAAATTATACCTCTGAATTTCTTATGTGAAAACTCTCAAAGCTTTCCAAACAAAATCAATGTTATTAGCATTCCACATCTTTATTCATCATGTGTGCACACTTATGCTTCAACACAGTCACCGTGGTGACAATCACATTTCTCTCAACGAGAGACCAGTTTGTTGACACCGTCCTGAAGAATGTTTGGCTTTTTTAACGGATCCTCAGTCTCATATCCGCCTGCAGCACTTCATCACTATGAAAGAGAAGTCCTCGAAAGTTTCCTTTAAGTTTTAAAAACAGATGAAATTCGCATGGGGCCAAGTCATGATTGTACGAAGGGCGATCGATGATAGTGAAACCAACGCGTTGGACTCAAGCAAATGTCGCATCACTTGCGTGAGTTCCGGCATTGTCATACTGAAAGAGGGGGAGCTCCATGTGTGAAGGCGTTAAGTGATACTTGTTAAGGAATACACCGACATGAAATGGGTACACCGCCGATCACGATGTAGTAAGATGCCTAAAGGATGAATACTATCCTAAATTCCTCGTTACTGTTAGAGTGCAGTACGATAGAAGTGGGTTCCTCCTATTTCTCTGAGACATCAATTAACAGGAGCCTTCAGTTCAAATAACAGATATTGCGAGGTGCCGGGGCTAGCAGTGTTTTTTTTTAACACTAAATTCTTAGAGAAATTACATATGTACATGATGCTCTAAACCCCCCCCCCCCTATTCTAACTCCAACTTTTTCTGTTGCACAAGGATAAAAAAAATACGCGAACTGACTCTAATCAATCCTGCCAGTGGAGTAGAAGAGAGTTTGGCACCTGCAATAATTTAATTTGATAAATAAGTTAATTAAACGAAGGTTTCATTAACATAGTGAGGAATGATGGGGTTGCTCTACCTATTAACAGAATGAAAGTTCTGTCCAAAATAACAGTATGATTTATTAAGACTAAACACAAAATAATAAACAACAACACATGAAACATTAACAATACATCAAATTGGCTCTAATTGGATACTTCAACAAACGCTGTGAATGTGAAGTTGTCCCTAAACTAGATTGTGAGGATTATGACGAAGTGGTATGTGCAGCCAATTCCTAGCAACTCAATTCTTAGAGAAAACACATAGCCAACCCAACATTAATTGCTGCTACCCAAGACAGAACAAAGTTAGAAAAAAAGACGAACAGGCGCGCTCTGCTGAGCTCTGATTGTCACCTAGGAAAATCCCTATCTGCCGGTGCTGCGGACATACATTACCAAACCGACTTCTTGACTCCCAGGACACAATCTGCCGTACCGGAGCCGTTGGCTGGTTGCTTCGACGTCCTCGACCGAAAGGCGAGAGCCAACTACTTACAAGAGCACCCGTACAAAAACCGAACACAGAACATTCCCGCCCCCACGACAGTGGCCGTGGTTAAACGTTCCAATCAGCAACTCGAAAACCGGCGGAAAATTCCACTCCATTGCCGGAACGCTACCATTCCACCAATGGAGATTCTTGGCGCCAATTTCTGCGCCGATCTTGCTACGTCACGGAGCTATGCCCTGAGCAAGCCAATCACAGTTACTATTTTGCAGAAAGTGCGGGAATTTTCCCGCCACAGCTGCCTGGGTACACAAGTCATTCCCACGCCTCGCTGGTAGCCCGCCAGAAAGTGTTTTCGCTAAGTTTCTGCGAAGTAACGGAACCTCTAGCCCAGCCGCTACTTCAGGCTCTGCGGGCGAGCCACTTGACAATGTCGGCGTCTGGAAAGCATTC
Source organism: Schistocerca piceifrons (assembly GCF_021461385.2). Classification (NCBI taxonomy): domain Eukaryota; kingdom Metazoa; phylum Arthropoda; class Insecta; order Orthoptera; family Acrididae; genus Schistocerca; species Schistocerca piceifrons. Next base: position 488,699,876 of record NC_060141.1, read on the forward strand.
ACTCGACCCCCTCACACCTGTCGGCTTATCCTTTCAAAATCAGACCGAGCCCGCCTGTCACTGGACCACCCGGGTGACGAGAGACGCTGCGTGGGAAGTCCGCGTGTGAAGGAATAGCAACTTTCCACCGCATGTAATTAGAGAGGAGAATCGTAAGATAGAAATATGAGAGGGGGCTCATGCCACCTCTCATAGCCCCTACGCCATTTTAGATTGTAATTGGTGAGCGGTTGGCTCACTTAGGAGCAAGGTAGTGAGTCAATCGCCCAAGAACAATCTCGCAAACTGGCTGCACATACCGCACTCTATAAAGAAAATCACTGCAACTGAAAAATGCAGCTCATAGAGGGAGGATTGTTTATGATGGAGCCAACATCACCTTCTTAATATGGAACACTAACACTCACATCACACATCCATACCCAGGGAGCCCCTTCCAAACACCGATTCACAAAGACATTCACTCTCTAAATATGGCCCGGACATGTGAGCCAAATATGGAGCAATTTATTCTTTACAATCAGAGTTGGAGTGCTCCGCAATTAAATGCCCAAGATGTTACAACAATTTTAATCATTAAACTAACCTGAACTCACTCACACATGATATTATTTAAGTTAACAATCTCTTTGTGAGCTTTCAGAATCTAATTACAACCTCCGATTCATTCTGTCCCCTGCAGCAAGAATAACCTTTACAAAATGTTCCCTGAACTGATGGTCCATTCACAATGACAGTGGTGGTATCTGCTTCAGTTTATGGGGACTTCAGGCACACTGTTTGCATACACACAACCATAAATACAAGATACAAAAGAAGCATGATGTGGAGAACAATACAGTAATTTGTAATAAGAATCACAGTGTGAAACAAACACATACAAGGTATCACATACATTACAAAAAATAACACTTGAGAAAGAAATTTTAAAAAAACAAGGTTCATGGGACAGTAAGTTGTGCGTGCACATTGCACACTGTTCACGACTGTGCTGAGAATGAGGCACTAAATCATATTGTTAGAAATGTTCGAAGCACTTCACAAATTCATTAGTTTCTCTGAGGTATGTTGAGTCATATGCATTGATGCACGTGGTTCCATGTCTTGGGCATTGGAGGGGGACTTTTGGGATGGGGCCACGGTACTGACATCACATAGGGCTAAACGTCGGGTGGTGTTGTTACGTTGTTGCAACAGCAATAGGGAGTGCTGGAGCGTCTGCAGTACGCTGTTGAGATTGAAGTCAGACCCACGCATATGATCACCGCAGTACGGTAGGAAGACACAGTGATAGGCCCTCCTCACGTCGATTAATTGTCTCTGATGTCTACTTGTTGGGATACATCACTAGTCTAGGTCTCTTCTCTCGCTGGACAGTACTTTACGTTTCCCAATATTGCAGTTCGACGAGGGATGATGGCACGTGGAGTGACTCCACAAGTGTGTGAGGTCATCCATACAGGATCGAACTAGAAGCGACGATTGCCAAAACTGCTCTCTAATAGAGAGGAGAAGTTAGAAATGAGACCATACATTTGTTAGTGTGGCACGATACTGCTTTGTGTATGCAGATCGGCCAATGCTAGTGAGTTATAAAAACCCAAACAGGTGAGTATATAGCGTCCTTTTCTGTCCTGAGGCACATGAGACGCCGGTTATGACACCATATGTGATCTCCTTCGTGTACTCACGACAACGTGGTCTGCCGCAGGGAATCTCTCCAAACGGCTGCCGCGTCCGGAGAGCTAGTTGGCTGTCGCGTGTGGGTCGCGTGTCAGTGTCAACGACCAGCCTCACTTTCACTTGTGGCCCGGCGAGGGCTGTCTGCCGCCAAATCCCTCAGGTATAGAGCCCGGTGACTGTCAGCTTGTAGGACCGGATGCTCTCGCGCCTTTCACGTCAGGCGGCGCGCTGACGCTCTCTTCTGCAGGTAGCCGATGACCTCTTGTTTTTGCTCCGGCTGGCCTCTGCATTGCCACGATCCCGGTCATCTGCACAATTCTTACAAAAATCTTATGCCTCACTTTCCCCCCTGACCTTCTATGTTATAATAAATTTACATAACGATACATTGATGGTCTGTCATTTCAGACACTCTAATTTTAATTTTTATAGTTATTTATCTGTAGCTATCTTGGTGTATCTAATCTAGACATGGAAATAATTTATCTTGATATTTGTGTAGAGACCGATCTCAGTATTGTACATGGTGTCTGATAACTGATGCTATGTAATGGATGAACAACTAAATGTGCGGGCCCGCACTAATATTACTATTAATTATATAGACCGACAGTAGACATGCTCAAGAATTAACTACCATTTGCCAACGATCTACATTCTATGTCTTTTAATTAAATTATGTTGTTATGCAGGTCTAAGTTTTACTGTGCTATAAAGAACATGCAACTATGCTACTTTCGCTCGCCCGTCGTCCCTCCATCTCGGGTCTGTGGTTTGGTGACCTGAAAAATAGCATCTTAACAAGCGCGCCAAACACTTGTGGTAGAAAACCGCCACAATATTAAGGATCTAGTTATTGTAAAATCCTAAAGTTTAATTTATCCTAGTATATGGTACTCTCTTATTATTATTATTATTATTATTATTATTATTACTATTATTATTATTTTTTTTACCTTATACAACACTCTTACATAATTACTGTTACGCTGAGATATCTCGCTGCTCGCCGCTATTGACGACAGTGATGTGCGCGCCGTACGACATGGCCTCCGAGTTCTCACTACGCCTCACTGAAACTCCAGAGACTGGGTTAGCCATGGCTATACAAGACAATAAATTTATAGTTGAACTTAATTTTGTATGTGATGCAGTCTTAGCAATGAAAGCGCACCTTTCCAGAGGCAATGTAATTTGACCCAGCCAAGTCTGGTTCCTGTTGAGGATTCAGTCGCCCACCACACGCCAGCTACACAGTATGTCACGAATATCCTAGTATGAGTCACTGGTTATTCATCTGTGACAGTCGCACTCAGCATGCTAAATCCCCAACCAGCACATTGGCATGGTAGGCTTTATGCCCGCATTTCTACCGTCTAGGGCACCATTGGAGTCAAACGCTCACAGGTTCACCCCGACTTGCAAGACAACGATGCTGGCGCAGCTCTGCAAAAACTATACTGCCAATATTCATCCTCGAAATCACGCAATATACCACAATCTTGCAGTGCACTGACGCGTGCCTGCAAGCATTGGTATGAACGTCTCACGAACTGGCTGTGGCCGCTATGGAGCGTATCACGACTTCTCAGAACGCTTCTAAGAGCACGTTCTTGTATGCGCCCGTTTGTGCGACGTCTCGTCACTCATCTTTATCCCTTAACATGGACACCAGATAGGAAAGGACAAAAACATTGCTCATGGAAAGGTAGTGCCTCTTATTGCAACGACAGAGGAGATCCCGAACATAGACAAAAATTAACAGCAGTACATTCTTATGAGAGAAAACGCAGCGTGTTATTACTTTAATTAACAATCTTAATCTATTAATGCGACGAGTATTGTTCCCCGAAGAAAAGTTCATATCTTTGCCTATTCTACTATGTACACCACTTACACTACTACTATATCAAGGTTCATGTATTTGCCCATTCTACTATGTACACCACTTACACTACTACTATTCCACGAACTCCTTTATGTGAGAGATGTGGTGGAGTCCTATGGACTTCTTTCCTTTCAGCGTCTCCAATTCATAAGCATTGTGATGAGCTGCTCTCCTTATACGGTACGGGCCGTTGTAAACAGAATAGAATTTTTGGCATTTCAATTTTTGTTTGTTCGAAAGTCGGAAAGACTTAACGAGCACCTTTTGTCCAATTTGGAAGTGTCGTAGACGAGCTCCCCTGTCGGCACGTCTCTTCCTGACCTCTGCTGCAGCCCGTATCCTCTTGAGAGCCAAATCCACTATGGCTTGGTGCTGCGTTCGCGATCTTGGTGGGAAGTTTACGACCTTGGTTATCAAGCCTTAGGAATCTGGTTTTTCAGTACTGTAATGGGTGCCAATTTTGTTATCCCATGGGGTGCCTCATTGATCACCTCCTGGAAGTCTTTAAGGAAAACGTCCCATGTCGTGTGCTGTTTGTTACAGTACAACCGGCACAAGTTTCCGAGTTCTTTAATAACCCGTTCTGCAGCATTCGAGCTCGGATGGTGCAAAGATATAAAAATGGGATCAATTTTACATCGACGCAACGTCTCCTTCCAAGTTTTTGACTTAAACTGTGGCCCGTTATCAGAAATAATTTTACTCACATGACCAACCTGTTGTAGGAAATCCCGGATTAGGGCTCGTGATACAGTTCGTCCTGTCGCCCTCTTCAGTGGCGTAAAGGTAACGTATTTGGACGTTAGTTCAACGAACACTAATACGTAAGTATATCCTCTTCTTGTTCTTGGCAAAGGTCCCATCAAATCTGTTGCTGCTAATTGTCTTAATTTTGTCGGTACGATTGGGTATAATGGTGCCTGCATGCTCACAGTAGTGTGCTTAGCCTTTTGGCAGTCTTTACACACCGACAGTACCCTCCGTATTCGACGCTCCATGTTTCGAAAGTAACACATGGTCCTTAGCTTGAGATTGCACTTGCGTGGTCCGAAGTGTCCATAGCTGAGGTGAGTATGCCACATAACCTTGTTTATTAGGTGTTCAGGGATGCATACCCCCCATTCAGTGTCATTGGCATAATTTCGGTGGAAAATTATGCCTTTCCGCAAGAGGTAGAACTGCCTGATGGTGGCGTGTCTTCTGTCTATCCATTTCTGTTTCAATAACACTAGGGCAGGGTCCTTGTCTTGCTCCTTCTTGATGTCCTGCATACTACAGGTAATAAAATTTTCAAAGGCTACTTTCTGCATATAAAAAAGGCAGTAGTGATTTTCCTCCAGATCTTCTTCCATGTTGTGCTCAAATCCGATCGGTGACCGTGACAAGGCGTCTGCAATAATGTTCTGACTGCCGGGAATATATTCTATCGAAAAGTTGTACTGCTGCAGATATGATGCCCACCTAATGAGCCGCCTGTGATTAAGCTTTGCAGTCATCAAGAACTCGAGTGCCTTGTGGTCTGTGTAGACCCTCGTCTTGCGACCAAACAGAAGGTATCTGAATTTTTCAAACGCCCATACAATAGCCAGCGCCTCTAACTCGGTTACTGAGTAATTCCTCTCACTCTTGGCTAGTACTCTGCTACCAAACGCAATTGTCTTCCACACCCTGTTTCCTTCATGTACATAGTCTTGGAACACCATGACACCCAGACCTGAGTATGAACTGTCCGTTACTATGCAAAGCTCTTCTGCTAAGTTAGGGTGTGATAGGATGGGTGCTTGTAATAATGCGAATTTTAATGCTTTCCATTCGGATTCGGCCGCCTCATCCCATTCCCAAGGAATCTTCTTTCCTGTAAGTTGATGCAACCTAGGACTGCTCTGAGTTTTGACATGTATAAAGCGGTTGTAAAAATTTATGATCCCCAAGAACCCCCTTAACTGTTTCTTTGTCGTAGGAATGGGAAACTTTTCAATCGCTTCGATCTTTTCGGGATTTGGCGCAATGCCCTCACCCGTGATGATATGTCCCAGAAATTTGACAGAGGACGTCCCAAAATTCGATTTTTCGATATTGATAGTCACTCCGTATTCCTTGAATGTCGCAAGGAGTTCACCGAGGACCGCATTGTGCTCTCCCCAAGATTTCTCCGCGATCAGCAAATCGTCCACATAGCTGGTGACATGACGTTTCAAATTATCGCTTAGTATGCCGTCCAGCCCCCGAATGAATGCGGCAGATGAAACGTTCAAACCAAATGGTAGACGACGAAACCGGTAACATCTTCCAAATGCTAAAAAGGCTGTGTACTGTCTGCAATTTGGATGGAGCTCGATCTGCCAGAAACTCGATTTTAGATCAACTGATGAGAAGATTGATATTCCATGGAAGTTTTGTAAGAGTTCCTCTAATCGTTCCGGTCTGTCTGTTTCGGGTTCTATTATGGTATTAATTTGTCGCGAGTCCAAGACTAAACGAATACTACCATCTGCCTTCTCGACTACTCTTAACGGGTTATTATAGGCTGAAGCCGTAGGTTCTATTATTCCTTCACTCAACATTCGCGTAATTTCAGCTGCTACTTTCTGTCGATATGCCAAGGGATTGGATAGGGTGGCACACGAAACTGATTGTGCGGACGTACACGAAATTCATATTGGAGGTTCTTTATTGATCCTGTCTTGGGAGGGAAGACCTCCGCATGTTCTACTAGTAATTTATGAAGTTCTTTGCGGTGGTCGCACCTTATATTCTTTATTGCTTCCACTTTTTCTCCTATTTTCTCCTTTATTTCTCCCATTATTCCGACTTCATTCTCATCCGTGTCCTCTCCCCTACCCGCAACGTCGACCTGTTCTTCCTTTCTGTCTTTCAGACACGCATAGTTTATCCGTACACAGTTAGACGGTAGTTGAGCTGGGATCAGCTGGTCGTCGAACTTAATGTGGACGGGATTCCCTTTCCTCAAAACCACTTCACCTCGTCCTAGATCAACTATCGCTTCATGTTCATTTAGGAAGTCCGTTCCTATTATCATGTCGATCGCCAGATTTGGCACGATCCAGAAGTTAAACTCCATTTTGTGTCCTTGGCAGGAGAATTCCAGTCTTGTTTGTTGGGTGACCTCCGTACATTTACCCGCTAATGCCCCTTTTATTTTGGTTTTCTTAACCGATAGGACAGGCCAGTCCATCTCCTGAGAGCACCTCTTGTATGCTGCCTCAGATATTGCTGTTATGTAGCTTCCACTATCTATTATCGCATTCATACTCTTTTCAGCTATTGCTACTGTGATAAGAGGCTGCCGATCTTGTCGGGGAGTTGCTTTATGTTCCTCGAGCAGGATTTCTGATAAATCTTCGTAATGTATCATCCGTAGTTGGCCAGGTCCGAGATTACGTGCGAAATTCCGGCGGCCTGTGTTCGCACTAGTCTGGCGTCAATCCCTTGTTAAGCTCCCCCTCCTCTGACGTGCATTAGGATTTGCGGGTCTAGTTTCAATCTCCTGGTTCCACTGTTGTCCTTGGTTTCGCTCTCTCCAATTACGGTCGCTTTGCCGTTCGTTATTCCTCCTATCCCAGATTCCTTGTCTAGATTGACCCTGCTCCCTGACGTTCTGGTTTCCGTGTCTTTGGTTTCCATAACCTTGAATAGCGTAACCTTGACTTCCGTAACCCTGGTTTCCTAACTGACCAGTGCGATTATGCGATCTGTTGTCGTCTTCCCTTCCTGGCCCGTGGTGTTTGTTACTTTGCCCCTTCTTCCTGTCCTTTGTGTCTTGTTTATCAAAGACTACTTCGAGTTCGCGCAATAGACTCTTGAATGCTTCTATGTCAGATCCACACTTGCCGACAAGTGTCTGTTGGTACCTAACTGGCAATTTGGAAAAGCAAAATTTAATGATTTCTCCGTTGCTATATGGACTATCTAAAAATTGATTCTTCTTGAGTAACTCATCAAGAAATTTGGTTGCGCTCCTATACCCGGACACTTCCAGTTCAGGACAAAATATTATTTCCTCTTTAATCCTGTCCTGCGTTTCCTTTGACCAGTAGGTCCGCAGGAATGCACCAACAAATTCCTGATAAGTCCGACACGTCACTGCTACACCCCGCATCTTTTCCGCGGCTTGGCCTTCGATGTGTCCACACATGAATTCTAATTTTGCCTGGGTTGGCCATGATGCCGGTAATGAATTTGTAAACTGCATCACCCAGCTCTTCGGATGCATCGACCCTCCATTTTCTTTGAACTTCTGGAATTTTAGTATCGACAGGAAATGATTCTGATCAAAATCCTGTCTGATCCTCGCACTGGTGTTGTCACTCGTTTCCGATACTTGCACGTCTGCTGAGTGTCCTGTTCTATCTTGGTGATAACTGTGATGTGCTACCTCTGTATCACAGTGGAACTGGCACTCAGAATTCACATGTGGGCTACAATTATTGGAGCTATTACTCGCTGTTTCTGCGTGTGCATTGTTAGTTCCGCACTCGGTCATTGGGCTAGAGCACGGCGGGCTTTTCCTCGGAGACACAATTCTGTGTACTCCATCATTGGTATCCGAACGCGCAGTGCTCGTGTGCCCGTTTTGCTCTAGTTTTGCTATCCGACTCTCTACTTCTTCCATTCGTTTCGTGTTGTTCGCAACCGCGATATTACCCTGAGCTTTTAAGAACGCTAGGGATTTTGAGTGGGATTGTGTTGTACGTCGCAAGCGCCCTGCGAGTTTAGAAGTTGCTTCCGCGACTTTCATTGCCCCTATTGCTGCCGTTTCGGCCAGGCCTGCTACTTTTTGTGCAGCCATTGACATTTGTCTTACTTCTCCACATTCTTTCTTTATTGTTAGTAATTCCCCACGAATTTCCCCTATATGCGAAATTATTGCCTCAGTGTCCTTCTTACGCTGTTCGTCAGCTTCTTCCTTCTCCTTCTTACGTTGTTTCTCCTCTTCTTCCTTCTCCCTCTTACGCTGTTCGTCAGCTTCTTCCTTCTCCTTCTTACGTTGTTTCTCCTCTTCTTCCTTCTTCCTCTTACGCTGTTCGTCAGCTTCTTCCTTCTCCCTCTTACGTTGTTTCTCCTCTTCTTCCTTCTCCCTCTTACGCTGTTCGTCAGCTTCTTCCTTCTCCCTCTTACGTTGTTCGTCAGCTTCTTCTTTCATTGATCGTAGAAAGCTCAGTATTGGGTTAATGTCATCATTTTGATCCTCGTCACCCATGGGTGATGTACCTCTGGACACCTGGGCGCTAGAGCTCTGACGTGGCCGAGCTGGCCCCTGTCTGCTCTCGTTCGTTTGATTATAAACTTCTGCTACCGTCTCGACGTGTGTGACTGTCTCTGTTTCATCCTCTACCTCACTATCATAATCACGGCCGCAACGCTGCTCTAAGATCGCGTCCAAATCACCTTCCTCATCAATGACCCTGGCGTCCTGTCCTGCTAAAAATGTGCCCATCTCATCTCCGAACCTATTCCCGTCGGTAAACTGCCCCTTATCCATTATGCTATCCTCTTTTGTTTTAGCGTCGCTCGATAATAGTCGTGCCTTACTTCTCGTTATCATTCATGAAAAACAAATTTATCTAAAATGCACAATAAAATTAATCTACTCCATATATTTTTACACATAGACATAAAGTTTCAACAACGCCGCTCCAACGTGGTACAGAAACCGCACACAAACCCAACAAAGTGTGATGTGATACGGACACACCATCAAAGGAACACAAAAACAATGACCAAAAAAAAAATATATACACTGAAAACAAAAACAGTAATCATGCGCCGCTACTTAAAACTAAACGCGGAACTACCAGAAAAAACTTGGGTATTAATCAATAAAAAAAATTAGAGAAAAAAAATTTGAATGTTCGTACTAAGAATACTGTTTGTTAATCAGTGATTCTCAGGAAAGATCCGAGGCTAAGGGTCGCCATATTATGCGAGGTGCTGGGGCTAGCAGTGTTTTTTTTTAACACTAAATTCTTAGAGAAATTACATATGTACATGATGCTCTAAACCCCCCCCCCTATTCTAACTCCAACTTTTTCTGTTGCACAAGGATAAAAAAAATACGCGAACTGACTCTAATCAATCCTGCCAGTGGAGTAGAAGAGAGTTTGGCACCTGCAATAATTTAATTTGATAAATAAGTTAATTAAACGAAGGTTTCATTAACATAGTGAGGAATGATGAGGTTGCTCTACCTATTAACAGAATGAAAGTTCTGTCCAAAATAACAATATGATTTATTAAGACTAAACACAAAATAATAAACAACAACACATGAAACATTAACAATACATCAAATTGGCTCTAATTGGATACTTCAACAAACGCTGTGAATGTGAAGTTGTGCCTAAACTAGATTGTGAGGATTATGACGAAGTGGTATGTGCAGCCAATTCCTAGCAACTCAATTCTTAGAGAAAACACATAGCCAACCCAACATTAATTGCTGCTACCCAAGACAGAACAAAGTTAGAAAAAAAGACGAACAGGCGCGCTCTGCTGAGCTCTGATTGTCACCTAGGAAAATCCCTATCTGCCGGTGCTGCGGACATACATTACCAAACCGACTTCTTGACTCCCAGGACACAATCTGCCGTACCGGAGCCGTTGGCTGGTTGCTTCGACGTCCTCGACCGAAAGGCGAGAGCCAACTACTTACAAGAGCACCCGTACAAAAACCGAACACAGAACATTCCCGCCCCCACGACAGTGGCCGTGGTTAAACGTTCCAATCAGCAACTCGAAAACCGGCGGAAAATTCCACTCCATTGCCGGAACGCTACCATTCCACCAATGGAGATTCTTGGCGCCAATTTCTGCGCCGATCTTGCTACGTCACGGAGCTATGCCCTGAGCAAGCCAATCACAGTTACTATTTTGCAGAAAGTGCGGGAATTTTCCCGCCACAGCTGCCTGGGTACACAAGTCATTCCCACGCCTCGCTGGTAGCCCGCCAGAAAGTGTTTTCGCTAAGTTTCTGCGAAGTAACGGAACCTCTAGACCAGCCGCTACTTCAGGCTCTGCGGGCGAGCCACTTGACAATGTCGGCGTCTGGAAAGCATTCACTCGACCCCCTCACACCTGTCGGCTTATCCTTTCAAAATCAGACCAAGCCCGCCTGTCACTGGACCACCCGGGTGACGAGAGACGCTGCGTGGGAAGTCCGCGTGTGAAGGAATAGCAACTTTCCACCGCATGCAATTAGAGAGGAGAATCGTAAGATAGAAATATGAGAGGGGGCTCATGCCACCTCTCAATAGTACTGATCTCATCGTACCACGTATTTCGAACTGTTACAGAGTGAAATTTTGCGTTAGGCATGCTGATAGTAATAGGTAAAGGTCACAATTCGGTGGGCCCTCACGTAATTACATTACAAAATATTTCATTGTGAAATCACGTCTTTCCCTATCACTAGCTACGGACAGTGTAATATATATATGTATATACAGGGTGATTTACGAAGATATGCAAGTATTTTAAGATGTTCTTCTGCAAGTAAACCCAAAGAAAAAACTTCATATAAACAAATGTTTAGTTACTTCTAATAAAAGATTTTGCCTGAAATTTAGCAACTTCGCTAATATGAAGCCACCGCAAAACTGTACGAGTTAAAGTAAATAACGATTTCCATTTATTTTGTTGTTATTGGTTTGGTGAATCTAATGAAACATGTCTGACACGTGTATCTGGGTTTTCCAGAACATCCAGAGAACCAAAGATTATTATACATGTAAACTTGTGTACTTTCCATTAGGAATGTAGAAACGTTTATGTCACTGTTGGCCACCGTTAGTGAGCTGTTTCAGTCGTTTCCTAACCTTGAAACGAGTTAGTTTCCTGTGTTGTTAGCGAAAGAACATAATAATAACAGTAAATTTAAGTGAAACTACATAGTAACTGTGGCAGTTTGTAAATTATTCATGAAACAGAGATGCCTTTCAAACTTACGACAGAGGAATATATGGTATTTATTTATGGAAATTGTATGGTAATGCTACGGCTGCAGTTAACGAATATCGCCATAAATCAACACCATATCGGCGTATTCCAGTGCCATAAATTTAAAAGGCATCTATATTTAACTAATAATCTACAAATTACAACAGTTACTATTTGGTTTCACTTAAATACAGTGTTATTATTATGTTCTTTCATTGAACAACACAGAAAAGTAGCTCGTTCAAAGCTAGGAAAAAAAAAAAAAAAAAAAAAAAAAACAGCTCGCTAACGGTTGCCAACAATGACATAAACGTTTCTACATTTTTAATGGAAAGCAAACAAATTTACTTGTCTAATAATCTTTGCTTCTCTGGATGTTCTGGAAAACTACTGCAGATACAAGTCTGGGACATGTTTTAGTAGATTTACTAGACCAATAACAACAAAATAAATGGAAATCGTGCTTTACTTTAACTTCGTACAGATTTTCGATGGCTTCATAGTAGCGAAGTTGCTAAACTTCAGGCGAAATCTTTTATTAGCCTTAGCTCCGTAACTAAACATTTGCAGACCAATGTTTATGTGAACTTTTTTCTTTAGTTTTGCTAGTGGAATAACATATTAAATATCTGCGTATCTTCATGAATCACCCCATATATATGAGGAACCTACTTTCTATTGTACTGTACTCTCACAGTTCCGGGAACGTAAGGCATTTTTTATAAATCATTGACAATCACCTTAACTTCTTAGTGTGTTTCATCGATTCAGCAAATTTAGGTAAAATTACTTTCTTCATTGTGGAGGTGGATGTACCTGTCCAGTTGCAGAGGTTTCTTTTAATTCTCCACTTACACATTAATTTAAAATTTAGAAGAGTCATTACTAAATCTTAAACTAAATCTGAGTGATGGCATAAGAGTGAAAAGTAGGTAAATTTCCTTTTATAAATAATTTCACGAAATATGTGTTGCAAGAACACTGCAAAGGGTGTACGAGCCGCCACCCAGCTTTAGATTTCTGAGGAATGATGTGCTTGGCAGACTGGTGTGGATCTGGCGGAGATGCAGAATCCTGATACAAGAACAAGAGGCACGACATCCACAGCCAGCCATCATTTCCACAAAAATCAAGTCATTCATGGCACTGTAATATGCCCATACTGGACTGACATATTAATAGTTGCGGCAGGATAAAGCCACCGCGGTTATCGTTAATGTACCCCAAAACTGTCAGGAATTTAAATACTACGAGACACAGTGCATGAAAATATGTTATCTTGTTTTCAGTAGAGCATTGTTTGCTTTGTAAATTGAACTGAGATGAATGTGTGTTTATTTTAATCCCAGTTGATTTGCGTGGACTGCTGGGTTCATTTCCTTGCACAAAATAACTACAATTACACTGATGCATGAAAGAAACTGGTATTCAAATACCGAGGTATGTAAACACGGAGAATACGACGCTGCGGTCCGCAAGGCCCATATAAGAGGTCAAGCGTCTGTCGTAGTAGTTACATCTATTACTGCTGCTACAATGGCAGGTTATCAAGATTTAAGCGAGTTTTGACTTATTGTTATTGTCTGCGAACGAGCGATGGGATACAGCATGTCCGAGGTAGCGATGAAGTGGGGATGTTAGGGTACGACCATTTCACGAGTGTACCGTGAATATCAGGAATCCGGTAAAACATCAAATCTCCGACATCGCTGCCTCTGGAAGAAAATCCTGCAGGAACAGGACAACAGGACAAACGACGACTGAAAAGAATCATTCAGTTTCACAGAAGTAGAACCCTTCCGCAAATTGCTGAAGATTTGAGTGCTGGGCCGTCAACATGTGTCAGCGTGCGAACCATTCAACGAAACTTCATCGATATGGGCTTTCGGAGCCGAATGCCCACTCATGCATCCTTGATGACTACACGACACAAAGCTTTGCACCTCGCCTGAGCCCGTCAACACGGACATTCGACTGTTGACGACTGGAACATGTTGCCTTGTCGTACAAGTCTCGTTTCAAACTGTATCGAGCAGATGGATTTGTACTGGTATGGAGACAATCTCATGCATCCATGTACCCTGCATCTCAGAAGAGGACTGTTCAAGCTGGTGGAGACTCTGTAATGGTGTGGGGCGTGTGCAGTTGGAGTGATATGTGACCCCTGATACGTCGAGATACGACTCTGACAGGTGACACGTACGTAAGCATCCTGTCTGATCACCTGCATCCATTCCTGTCAACTGTGCATCCCGACGGACTTTGGCAATTCCAGCAGCACAGTGCGACACCCCACATGTCGAGAATTCCTACAAAGTGGCTCCAGGAACACTCTTCTGAGCATAAACACCATCAAATTCCCAGACATGAACATTATTGAGTATATCTGGGAAACATTGCAACGTGTTGCTCAGAAGAAATCTTCTCCCCCTCGTACTTTTATGGATTTATGGACAGCCCTGCAGGATTCAAGTTGTCAGTTCCATCCAGCACTACTTTAGAAATTAGTCGAGTTCATACCACGTCGTGTTACGGCACTTCTGCGTGCTCGCGGGGGCCCTACAAGATATTAGGTAGGTGTACCAGATTCGTTAGCTCTTCAGTGTATACCTTCTTTGAAAGAGCTATTTTTTTTTCAATCGTTTTTTATAAGCACTACTAGTTTCTAAATTAGGGTCCTTAATGCGGCGGTTCACCAGGGCCAAATTATAAGAAATAACCTAAATTTTTGCTGATATTTTCTTCTTGGGTTTGGAGGAAAACTTAGGTAACGTTTAAATTAACTTAACCCTCATTCAAAAATAAAGGCTGTGAGCCAATATAGCATCTGGACTGTGTTCTAACCTGGGGGTCTCAGAGAGGATTCTACGATTTTAATGATCCTCGATCAGAAAAATTTTCTTCCACTATTTTCTGTTTTGAAGTCACATCACGTAGTTTTGAAAAGGATTCTCTTCCTACACAAAACGAACAGGGAACTGTGAAGGAAATCAGTAACAATTAATTAAAACAATTCTGTACACACACGAACCTGTCGATATCTTTACTGCTATTTATATCTTCAGATAACGTTTATATGACAGTTTGCAGTGAGGTTTGGTAACTGTTCGTACCAAGTCAACTGAATTATTTCTTGATTATCTGAATAAGATACACATGACATTAGAGTACAATAACAGGCATTTTCAGAGTTCAAACAACATACACCTAGGAGGGTGTAAACAGAAAAGGAATTTGACAAAAGTATTAAGTAGATACATTTACTATGACTTTAGAAACAATAAAGAACGAGAGTACAGAGGAAATGATAGACGAAGACCTGGGAGCAGTGACTGGGGAAGCAGTTAGGTGGGGACTTATAAGAATCAGCCCACGTCCAACTCTGAAAGATCAAAACCAGTGGCCTTGGAGGCTGGGAACAAAGTGTTAATTAGATGTAAGTTCATCACTAGAGAAAGAGGAAACAACATACTGGATCACAGAGAATTGACCTTTAAACAGTCAGGTTGTTGCAAGTATAGCCACTGGGTATAATTAATCAAAAATATAGCGTCAGTCGAAAGGCAAACTGTGAATAACTTGTCCATAAATAAAAAATTCAGGCGAAAGATTTATAGGAATTGTTTTGCAACTTTAAATACTCGCATCTCATGTGGTCAACTCAATTTAAATGAAAGGACCTTGTAGTTTAGCTAGGCAGGTAGCAGTGATGTTGAGAGAAAACTAGAACGTAATGACTACAGTAATAATGATTTTAGGATTTGTCATCTAATGCAGAATAACTGTGCCTCCACCTCCACAGCTGAGAGCTCAGTGATGCTGATAGTACATCTTTTCCTAGCACTGCCAGGGATTTTTTTCTGGATGGGAAGACTGGTATGGGTTTTGTCAGGGGAACTGAGGAGCCGATTGGTAGCGATTACAAGGTCAAGAAACCCGACGACAACCAGGATAGCGGTATGCTTACCACATTCCCCTCCATACTGCATCTGGTGACACTGTTAGCTGAGGATGACATGGCTGACGGTTTGGTCCGATTGGCTCGTCTAGAACCGGAAGACAGGAACATTGTATTTACCTTACAGAATAATTATAGATGTTATAATCCTGAATTGCTTTACAAAAACAGTTGTTATTTTCGTTATCTTACAGGGGAACCTTCACAACTATTTCAATTTTATGATACTACATTTGCATTGGTAGGGGCATTTTCTGAACTATCACGTATCCAACACCACAACTTTACACAGATTTGGAGGCACGTATAATAAAATGTTTAGCAACAGTAGCACTATATTGGGTGACATAAAGACAGATGTTGTAACTGGTAGCCGTCTTATAGATATCTGTCACAGTATGACAGTAACAGTGAAAAGTATATGTAAAAGGAAGGTCAGATTTTCAAGCGAAGATTGGCAAAAGTTAGATGTATTTTTTAACTACTTGTATCCAACATTTTGGCACTAATACAAAAGGTAAAATGCCAACACTACCGAAAGTTGAAATAGTGGAAAAGTGATGTGGGCTACTCAGAAACGAGTATTGCTAATAACATTTGTCATCTTTAATTTCAAATGTTATGAAAGAAATTTTTAACAGGCTACAACAGGAGAATTATCAGACAACGGTAGAGTTCAAATCTATCGAAGATGGTCTTGTAATCGTAAAGAAACAGCTCCTTGAGGTAATGCTAGAATTATCAATAACTGAAGTCAAAATAAATAGTAAATTATTGAAAAGGCAAGACTTCTTCGACAAATCTGCTGAAACCAGAGATGAACAAATAAATGATTTAAGGATGGTTGTAATAACCTATAGTGCCCCTGGAAGACAACTTAATTGTCATTGCACACTCCACTTAAAATCTCACCAACACTTTTTCGTCAAATAATTCGCCGTACTAATTGATAAAAAGGCTGACAGCAGAGAAAGAACTGCAGAAGACGGATAGCTTGTGTTACTGAGAGGAATAGAAACTGTAAAACAATTTATTGGTTATTAATAGTAGATCAGGGTATTATCCAAGCCACTTTGCACCTAAATGACTTTGAAAAGTTGCCTGCATGGAGGGATGGGAAAATGACCTTGAACTCATGATATCATCAAGAAAGATAACTGAAGATGGTAAATTTAAAAATCCAAGATAGCAGAACAAGCTATTTTGTTCTCAATACCCGTACGCCAGCCCTCATCTCACTCCTC
This sequence comes from Schistocerca piceifrons, assembly GCF_021461385.2. Taxonomy (NCBI): domain Eukaryota; kingdom Metazoa; phylum Arthropoda; class Insecta; order Orthoptera; family Acrididae; genus Schistocerca; species Schistocerca piceifrons. The sequence continues at coordinate 488,716,605 of NC_060141.1, forward strand.
TGGAGCCAGTCACACCTAGTATTTTAGTAGCTATTAAAATGAAACCAAGATGGTGCATTTAATCCAGTAATGCTACTGGGAATTCGAAAAAAATCTGATATGGGGGTACTACCGCAGCTTCACACTCCACAGCTTTTACATCCTCCTGCTTATCCTAGCCAAAAGAATCCGAGATAGTATATCTCATTTGTAGCAGCGGGGAAAAAAAACAAGCTCAGTTGTGATTTGTTACCCCGCTTCCTTCCTACTGGCCCTTATCGTCCAATCAGAACCTAGTATTTAAGCTGTCATTAGTTACTGTATAGTATTTTATCAGCAAATTAAAATTAAACAGCTAGTAATAATATCGCCGTACTTGCTGTGCTCAAAAGCATCCAAACGATATAAATTTTGCACTAGGCATAAAAAGTTCCAAGTGAGTTGACTTATTGACGCAAAAATTACCTTTGCAGTATTCCACATCTGAAATACATCAGCAAAACACACACACTTAAAAAAATAACTAACCTCCAACTTTGTAACGTAAAATGGCGCCAAAAAAATTGCCATCTATGTTTTCATTCCCGACTACAAAAAAATTTTTATGGATTGTCTCGACTGACACATATGTGAATTCCCCTGGAAACTGTATCGTATTTCTTATGGAACATGAGAATGACTATAAAAAATACTCTCCATAAATAGGTAAAAACAAACATATGCTTATGAGGTCTAATTAAGAAATTAGAAATACATAGTTGGAAAAATGAGCTTTTAACTTACGATCAACAATTAGATGCAGTTTTAAACACTCATAGTTGTGTATGGCGCAACAGAGTCTCATATTAATTACTTACCAAACCTGAATTGTTCTATATTGCTTGTCGAATCCACAATGTTCATTCAGTGTTTAAAATGTATGGAAAAATCTATCAGCAGTGCAAAAAAGTGAAACGTTTAAGTCAAGTACCACAACGTTATTTTCACAAACACACATTTTCGACAATTTGTCGTCTAAAATCTGACTGTGAACTAGACCAATTCTGTTTTCACGGGTAAGTACTTACAAATAAGAGGCAGTAGTTAGCCGTAAGATATTGGCACCATCCTGACCAGGCAGAACATGCATGTTCCCTAAATTCTAGGCAAACACGCAAGCAAATGGGCATTCTGAATTACTAGAAGAGTTTGATTGCTTAGGCGTATTCTAGGTGTAAGGCTTAGTGGATTCTCAAATTAAATATTTCCACGTTTATAGGATCTGTGGTGTCTGAATGCGTAAAGGGAGTTCAACTTTATCCTGTGTTACGGAAAGTACTGTCATCACCTAACGTGAACATAAGCTACGATCATACACATACGTATCTACTTTATTGCTAGTTTGGACGGACATTTTAATTGACAAACATTGGTTGGTTAGAGATGGGCATAGCCCGTAACCGGTCACCGACTAAATAATCCCATTTTAATTGCAGCTTTGGCTATCTCTTTTTGCAATTACACATAATATTCTTGAATATAAGTCGGCTAAATATGTTTATTTTCCAGTAATAAGCAGTGTGTCAAAGTAACAGACGAAGCAACATCTTCGTTCATGTATGTTTAATGAACATAGCACTTAGTGTGATTTCAAACAGAGCTTTGTTCTACAAAAATCAATAGTTTTCTTACTGTCAGGAAGCCTAGCATCAAACAGTTCAAATAGTTCTCCTTCTGAGAATCCCCAAATTGTCAGTATATCTTACATCGCACTGCTTTGATTTTGCTTTGACCGTTCTGCGTATCGTCTTGTATCAATGTAAAGCAGAGAGTCTTTCTTCTGTTCCTGTATTTTACTGCGTTATAATTCCTTTCTGTTTTAATCTGAGGCCGTAAAATTTCATTACAGTGACTAACGCTGCCGAAAAAATTCCATTCGAAACTTTTCTTGTGGAAAATTATGTTTAAAACAGCCTGTCATTAAAGGAAAAGAATAACGCAGGTACACATCATTCCAAATTTTTAAACCGTTCCTGTAAAAAATAGTCATTAAAAGAAGTTGTAGCTAAATAATTTTCACAAGATATAAGCCAACAAGGAACGAAAGCAGACAAAATAACAATTCGGTGAACAGAACATGTGTCACTATCGATTAATCGATATTACAGAACATCTTTCTGAGAGGCTTCGTTGACGCACCTGTTAAATCAATCACGCTTAATTTAATAAAGAGAAGGACTATTTTATTCTTTAAAATTCTCTTAACAGTCTCAAATGTGCCAGTAGTTGTTCTAAACGAAAGCCTATCGCGCATCTCAAAGTCGCAAGATGAGCGCGAAGAAAACGATTCACCAGGCAGTAAAATTCCTACTAAAGATTTCGAAAATGCTTGGTATTCAAGGATAAAAAGGAAAAATTTTTTGTTTTCGTTGGTTGGAAATCTTATTCCACCTTTATTGATTCACAACTTCTAATTCTGACATACTGCGGTAAATCTGGACGACTGTCGCAACAGTTCGAAAAACCTAGCGTTACGTATCAACACTCTCGGTGTTCTGCTCGGAGATGTTACCGACATTTTATTAATACTAGTCAGTACTACGCTAAATCACAGATACCTTGACATATGGTGCAATACTTCAAAATGTTGAAACTTGTGAGCTGAATGATTTTCACAATTATCCTTATATCGCTTATATTGAACGGTTGATTTAAGTGACTATCTCAGTTTGTTTTACAGTTTGACATACTGATTTACATATACATCTGTTATTGTGTAAGGAATACTTTCATTCTGCAGTTTTTCATATTTAACGTGATTTATTACAGAGGTTTCAGCGTATGAATATACATTTGATGGACGTATTTTGCGCTCATTGAGATTATGACCTTGACTATACAATATTACTGTTACTAAAAATAGATACGAGAAATTGTTTTTCAGGTTTTCCAGGCAAACTACAAACTACAGATTCGTGTCATTTATCACCCAGGGAGCGACCAGGTAACGGAGCGAAATACAGCATAAGGTTAGAGGCACCAGTGGTGTCAAAATTTAATGGCTGTCTCTCACTGACAGAAGGTGCATTGCCTCCTTCACGGCATGGAAAGGCGTGTCAGTGGGGCATTCAGCATACAGTTGGCGGCATGGGTACTGTTTCGCTTTTTGAACAAGATGAGGAACGTTTATGTTATACTATCCCACTTCCTTAGAAATGGAGCAGTTTCGTGTGGTCAGCCGACAGGAGTGGTTTTATTAGAGTGTCTGCCCTGGAGGCTGGTGTCAGTTTTCTGCTGGTCATCATACCGGTTGTCCGGCAGTCCAACCGCATGATGGAACTGGTCAACAACGGTCAACTACGGACGCCATACGACTATGCAAAAATTCGCCCTTCCAGCTGCGTTACAGCTATCTCAGCTACAGCTCGGCAGGACTCTTCTCCACTTACAGGACAATGTGATAACTACGGCAGGTACTACAAATGTTCCTGGGCCGCCCTAGGTTTGTTTATTCACAGGTTGCATAATAATTATTGACACAGTATGATTATTAGAATTCATCACCACAAATTTTGAAGAATATGCTACACCTGTGATACAGGTTGTTTGTTATTAAATGCAAGAGTTAATTAGCGTTACTTGTGTATCACAATTTCAGTATGAACCACTAACGATTAAAACATGTTACCTCTGCTCCTAAAGGCTAAATGTGTCGTCTCTTTCAACATTACTGCTACGTGTATGTACTGCTGGATATAATTTAATTCCAACTCATCACTAGCAAAAGTACCTCGAACATGTTCATTTATGTTACTTTGTTCAAAAAGTGTTTACTGAAATAAATAAAATTTTAAACTTTGGTGAGAAGCATAAATTTTATTTTAACAATAACTTTCTGCTACTTGAAGGGTTTCAGTGGTAGATGAAGTATCTACAAGAATGAATTTTTCCTCTGCAGTGAAGTGTGCACTGATATCTGCCAGTAAGTTTCAAAATAACAACAGGTTGTATAGAATTTATTATGATCCTACATTGTGTGTGTGTGTGTGTGTGTGTGTGTGTGTGTGTGTGTGTGTGTGTGTGTGTGATGTTACCAAAGCAAACGGTGTGTGGTAACTGTGGGAGAAATGTGAATGGAAAAGAAATATTTCTAAGATTGTGAGACATGTTCATTATATCAGCCACAAGGATAACGGATCATTTCCAGGCCACGATCATCGGCGAATGCAGGTCGCTGTTGCGAGCGACAGAGTCGATTTTCCGACCGTTGGCGGACGATAATACATCTCACGTCTGGAACGAAGAGTGCGGATTTTGCTTATAGTAGCTAACAGGTGGCGGCCGGGCTCAACTGGGAGGTTATCAAAGACGCAAGTTTCCCACGGAATGGTTGGCATGATTTTGGGAAAGAAACTGCTGCAAGTGTTGACAAGTAGCATCACTTTGAAGTAGTATTACGAGCGTTAGCTGGAAATGGCCAGTCACAGTACCACATTTTTGCTCTGGAAGCTGTTTGGCTAAAACGTCTGCATGTGAAACGAATGTCGTGGAGATGAGTGTAGCTCGCGAAGTCAGGGAGTCGGGCTGTTACCCTTGTGGGGGTGAAGAAGAGTCCGGGGAAGGAGAGGGGGGGGGGGGGGCGAGGGTGTGGCGGTGCGCATTTCGGAAGTTGGTAGTCAGGGACCAGTTAAATTGCTCTCTACATGCGGAAAGTTCAGAGAGTGTTCGGAAGTGCATCCCTGTGTGCGGGCGTGGGGAACACCCTAGTCCATAGCCTAAGTGGGCGTTGCTGTTTCGCTAGCGTACGTTGACTCTTTCGTAATATGCTGCCAACAGAGCGTGGAGTAGTTGGCTACATGGAGGCGTTGTCTTTCGGACTAAGTGGACTTTGCCAAGGATATTAGAGGATAATACACTCCTGGAAATGGAAAAAAGAACACATTGACACCGGTGTGTCAGACCCACCATACTTGCTCCGGACACTGCGAGAGGGTTGTACAAGCAATGATCACACGCACGGCACAGCGGACACACCAGGAACCGCGGTGTTGGCCGTCGAATGGCGCTAGCTGCGCAGCATTTGTGCACCGCCGCCGTCAGTGTCAGCCAGTTTGCCGTGGCATACGGAGCTCCATCGCAATCTTTAACACTGGTAGCATGCCGCGACAGCGTGGACGTGAACCGTATGTGCAGTTGACGGACTTAGAGCGAGGGCGTATAGTGGGCATGCGGGAGGCCGGGTGGATGTACCGCCGAATTGCTCAACACGTGGGGCGTGAGGTCTCCACAGTACATCGATGTTGTCGCCAGTGGTCGGCGGAAGGTGCACGTGCCCGTCGACCTGGGACCGGACCGCAGCGACGCACGGATGCACGCGAAGACCGTAGGATCCTACGCAGTGCCGTAGGGGACCGCACCGCCACTTCCCAGCAAATTAGGGACACTGTTGCTCCTGGGGTATCGGCGAGGACCACTCGCAACCGTCTCCATGAAGCTGGCCTACGGTCCCGCACACCGTTAGGTCGTCTTCCGCTCACGCCCCAACATCGTGCAGCCCGCCTCCAGTGGTGTCGCGACAGGCGTGAATGGAGGGACGAATGGAGACGTGTCGTCTTCAGCGATGAGAGTCGCTTCTGCCTTGGTGCCAATGATGGTCGTATGCGTGTTTGGCGCCGTGCAGGTGAGCGCCACAATCAGGACTGCATACGACCGAGGCACACAGGGCCAACACCCGGCATCATGCTGTGGGGAGCGATCTCCTACACTGGCCATACACCACTGGTGATCGTCGAGGTGACACTGAATAGTGCACGGTACATCCAAACCGTCATCGAACCCATCGTTCTGCCATTCCTAGACCGGCAAGGGAACTTGCTGTTCCAACAGGACAATGCACGTCCGCATGTATCCCGTGCCACCCAACGTGCTCTAGAAGGTGTAAGTCAACTACCCTGGCCAGCAAGATCTCCGGATCTGTCCCCCATTGAGCATGTTTGGGACTGGATGAAACGTCGTCTCACGCGGTCTGCACGTCCAGCACGAACGCTGGTCCAACTGAGGCGCCAGGTGGAAATGGCATGGCAAGCCGTTCCACAGGACTACATCCAGCATCTCTACGATCGTCTCCATGGGAGAATAGCAGCCTGCATTGCTGCGAAAGGTGGATGTACACTGTACTAGTGCCGACATTGTGCATGCTCTGTTGCCTGTGTCTATGTGCCTGTGGTTCTGTCAGTGTGATCATGTGATGTATCTGACCCCAGAAATGTGTCAATAAAGTTTCCCCTTCCTGGGACAGTGAATTCACGGTGTTCTTATTTCAATTTCCAGGAGTGTACATTGCAATTTGCTCCAATAGAAATTCGATGTGTGGAGTTCTCATGTGCGATCTTATCCTTTTTAGACTCTTTTTAGACTGTGATTCTGTGTTCTTTACTGAGTAAATGATAGAAACCGGTTGATGACGTTGTAGTGACTGATTGCATTGTTCGTTGTCCATTCCAGTCATGTGACGTGGTTGCTTTTGGAAGCGAGTCTGATTGCTACAGTCCAATGAGTAGCGGGATAGAGAGGAAGTGAGGGTTTTAATCCTGTATGCGGGTCAAAGCGAGATTGCCGACCCTCATTTAGCTTGACAGTATACCGATAGTACGTCTAGAAATCATACAGGTCCTCCAACAAACCTTTTGGAAGAAGCAATGCGGTTCGTGAATAGCTTCGCGCACCGCTCAGTGCTGAGAGCACGTGTACTCTGGTGGCGGCCGTGAGTGGTACATCGCCAAGGCAAAGTTGGTGATAATATGTGGACTAAATCCAACTGCATCAAAGCTGTAACGATATGGCAAGTCGTACACATCAAATCAATTAGGCACTTTGTGTCTTGGTCAAGACGTAAGGCCGGCCTGGGTGACCGAGCGATTCTAGGTGCTACAGTCTGGAAGCACGCGACCGCTACGGTCGCAGGTTCGAATCCTGCCTCGGGCATGGATGTGTGTGATGTCCATAGGTTAGCTAGGTTTAAGAAGTTCTAAGTTCTAGGGGACTGATGACCTCAGACGTTAAGTCCCATAGCGCTCAGAGCCGTTAGAAGCAAGACGTAAGACACTAACTTTAAGCTCAGATTGTAAAATTCATTAATGATTATGCAAACTCTATTGACACGAAAAACTTTCTATTGCGAGCAGAATGACATCAAGCTCTGACAAATCCTTAATTTTGGCACCCCTTCAAACTGTTTATGGACTTTGTACGCAACTGAGAAGAATAGTAGTATGTAATAAACTGACAACTTATTTTAGGGATAACACTACATTCGTGCGATTGATCATTCTTTAATACTCAGAGTTTATCCACCATCGATGACCATGCTCTATTGTGACCTGCAAAAACTCCCTGCAGTTACTAGAATTTGTTATCGAATATCAAATGAATGTGATTTACATCTTTATCGACAACACAAATGATCCAATCTCCAGTCTATTGATGTCCAATATTAGGCTTTCTTAGTCAGCAATACAGTTTACTAATAATATGACTGATTAGCATCTTGAATTTACATGTGTTTTGCAGTTACAGAAAATATATTTAACAGATCTAAACAGATTTCACGTAACTTCAAAGCGTCATCCGCAAACAATTCGACGTCGTGTCTTTCTCGTACTGGTCCTACTACTGTCTCACGGGATTGTATAATAGACCGATGAACTATTGATGCGACAACCTGCCACAATACACAAACTATGATTACTAGCATGAATTGATACTTGGTAATTTACCCCCGTCTCGTTATTTTTGGATGTTTATGTCCTTTAAAGTAAACTATTTTGTAAATTTCCAACCAAGACTTACTGAGGCCCTAGATAAAGACGTACAAACTTGTATATGGAATTGACATAATAGATTACAAAATGTACAATACTTACAATATATCATTTTACATTGAGATAGACAGCGAAAGGATCATAGGTATTGTGCCTCACATCATTTCACATAGTTAGATATGAGCTTAACCGTCAAGATAATATTTCTGACAAATTCATTACCAAGACCTTCCAATAGAGGTACATATCATTCAATTTGACAAGGAAGCGTTTTTAAATACTCACTTTACATTCTAATAAAAAATATGTGTTACCGTATCCGCAAATTGTAATTTGTTACAACTCAGTATAAGCTGAGTTTATCTATTTCTTCTGTTCTTATGCTCGACATCGTGCTGTCAGCCACTCTTAATCATTGTATGATGTCGATAGAAGACATCAAACCACGTTAGCTTCTAAAGTTTGATTTACCTTTGTGCTTACAACGTAAAATCATGTTTGGTGATCCAGATTACTCATGTATAACAGACACAATGAAGCTCCGGAGGTGGTAAATCTAGTCTCCTTGTGTAAATGTTGTAATGGCTAAGTACGAATAATTATAGTTCGCAACGCTCTCTTCCAAGTGAGAAAGTTTTTCTTTCCTCATAATCGTAACGGTGTCTTCTATTTAAACTGTGGACAAAAATACGTATACATTCAAAAACATATTGACATGTTACATACTTATCAGCAAATATTACTGTTAACTACCGTACGCTCTGTTAAGTGGAACAGTCTGTAACCTTCCCGTATAAAAATAAAAATAGTTTTCTTGGTAATATCTTAACTCATGAAACCGATAAATTTTGACGTAAGCAGCGCTACGCTGTGACCCTGTGAAATCAATCTGAATAAACTGAAAAAATCTTACCTCATGATGGTGTCGCCGGATAACGCTGTATATATATCAGCTCGTGAATGGCTCAGCTTAGTGAATGCTGGCCTATCTACTAATACTGGACAACATTTGTCTGAGATCTGAATTATTAGAAAAACTGACTTTGCTTACTGACACCGCTGCACAGCTGGTCGTCTGATTACTAAAGAACACATGACTATGATCTGAGAAAATTTCTGAAATATTTAAATTTAAATAAATGACTGGATCGGGACCGATAATGACTTAAGGCAAAATTACTCGTTCCTTTTCTTTGTTGACTATTAAAAATTATAGTCTGAAAATCTTTTACATTACCGATAAAAATCTGCAACCCATGATATGAAAAACTAAATATTACAAATCTAGGTCAACTAGAGCTGACGAATCACAAAACAAATTCATGTTAACATCTCAGAAAGGTGACTTAATTACGCGCATGCCAATAAAAATAATAAAATTTACCTTACAATACATGGCTATTAACTGCGCTGTACCAGCGACAGACTACAACTGCACTGTAGCAGCGAGCGACTGCAACTGCTCTGAAGCGGCGAGGGATTGCAACAACTGCCGAGACTGCTCTGACCTGCGACTCTATTGCAGCAAAGATACTTTCTGTCGCAGACAGCGCGTGAGCAATACGTCTAAATTACATTTGCTCCAGCAGGGTGATGAACTCCTTCCAAGTTTCCTACTCCATTTATACGTCGGGAATGTAGCCTATTTAAAAATATAATACAGAAGATAGTATCTGTAGAAAGTTTTTCGGTTAAATACTTTCTTCCATTCTTAACCTGTATTTATTTATCTATAAAATTCTTTCCCCGTCATGGTAGATTTAGATTCCAATTTATTTCTTTGTAATACTTTATGTGGAATTCTGGGAATTTGCGAAAATGTGTATCTGTTTCAGAAATAAAAGAGTAAAGCTAGGTTGATTTTCACATTATAGATCTTATGTAAGTAAACTGAACAAATAATAATGTTTCAAACTACTTCGATTCGAATCACGCCAGTACTAATCCGATATAATGAAGCTTACTTTGCAGCTCCTAATTTGTTTTTGGAGTGAAGTTTTAGTGTGTGAAATGACAGGAACACAACGAAAATATCCCTGAATGGTAATCAGCATGTGTGGCCAGTTTCCAGTACTACTTGTTCATGTCTTTCTGTCTTCATTTATTTCATACTCATGAATACATTGATATAATTTCAGTGAATTTAAGTCAGCTGAACTACAAAAGCAGGCGACACACATTTTCCGTTTCCTTGGTCGAATGTAAGTTTCTGATACACAAAAATTATCCTTAAGTAACATCCAACAACTGCTCAGAAGAATTCATTTGACAAAAGTGTCTCACAATTTAACATAAGGTCCAAAGAAATTCTGACACATTGCATCCACTCTATTGATCTACACTATCTTCAAACAAGCGATGCATATACTATCAGTCGTAATATTGGTAAACAGGAAGAAAGGAATATTAGCGTTTAGCGTTCCGTCGAGTTTGAAGCCCTTAGAGAAGGAGCACAAGCTCGGAATTTTCGACGGTGGGGAAGGAAACCAGTCGTGCCCTGTCGAAGGAATCATCCCCGTATTTCCATGAAATATATTTGCAGTGTCGAATATTGACGACCACCAGCTGTACAATGGAATATGAAAATTTGCTCCGGGCCGGAACTCGAACCCGGATTGCCTGCCTATAGCGAGCGGTCGCCTTATTAATCGACTATCCGAGCACGACTCACGGCCAGACCCCCAACTTCCATATGTCGTCAGTCACGTGTCTACAGCGTGTACTCGTACGTCCAATATGTATATTCTTGAACAAGGGAGACATTTGTTTTAATGACTTTCGCCCGGCGTCGGAGGATAAATACGACAGTTACTCTGATTACGGTGCAAGGTTCCTTTGGCTGTAGTTGTCGCAGCGCCTGCATCTTAATCTTTATATATAAAAGGCAATGCCCTGACTGCCTGACTGACCGAGTGACTCATCATCGCCCATCCAAAACTGATAAGGACAAAAACTTGAACTTTGGGGAAGGTGTGGATCTTATACAGTAGGCGTCGTTTAAGAAGGAATTTTTCGAAATTTCAACCCTCTTTTTTAAAAATGGCGCTATTACGGCACTCTTGAATCTAGACATACGAAAACTGGTATTAGGTTTCATAGTCAGAAATAAAGAAATACGTGTTTCAGCATTTTTGGAAATTTAACCCCACGGGGGTGATATACCGGGGTAAGTTTCCAGAATGAGATTTTCACTTTGCAGCGGAGTGTGCGCTGATATGAAACTTCCTGTCAGATTAAAACTGTGTGTCGGACCGAGACTGGAACTCGGTACCTTTGCCTTTCGCGGGCAAGTGCTCTACAATCTGAGCTACCCAAGCACGACTCACGCCCCGTCCTCACAGCTTTACTTCCGCCAATACCTCGCCTCCTACTTTCCAGACTTCACAGCAGCTCTCCTGCGAACCATGCATTGGGGTAAGTTTTTTTTTTTTTTTTTTAAATATATCATTGTTAAGGAAGTACTAAAGTACACTCCTGGAAATTGAAATAAGAACACCGTGAATTCATTGTCCCAGGAAGGGGAAACTTTATTGACACATTCCTGGGGTCAGATACATCACATGATCACACTGACAGAACCACAGGCACATAGACACAGGCAACAGAGCATGCACAATGTCGGCACTAGTACAGTGTATATCCACCTTTCGCAGCAATGCAGGCTGCTATTCTCCCATGGAGACGATCGTAGAGATGCTGGATGTAGTCCTGTGGAACGGCTTGCCATGCCATTTCCACCTGGCGCCTCAGTTGGACCAGCGTTCGTGCTGGACGTGTAGACCGCGTGAGACGACGCTTCATCCAGTCCCAAACATGCTCAATGGGGGACAGATCCGGAGATCTTGCTGGCCAGGGTAGTTGACTTACACCTTCTAGAGCACGTTGGGTGGCACGAGATACATGCGGACGTGCATTGTCCTGTTGGAACAGCAAGTTCCCTTGCCGGTCTAGGAATGGTAGAACGATGGGTTCGATGACGGTTTGGATGTACCGTGCACTATTCAGTGTCCCCTCGACGATCACCAGTGGTGTATGGCCAGTGTAGGAGATCGCTCCCCACACCATGATGCCTGGTGTTGGCCCTGTGTGCCTCAGTCGTATGCAGTCCTGATTGTGGCGCTCACCTGCACGGCGCCAAACACGCATACGACCATCATTGGCACCAAGGCAGAAGCGACTCTCATCGCTGAAGACGACACGTCTCCATTCGTCCCTCCATTCACGCCTGTCGCGACACCACTGGAGGCGGGCTGCACGATGTTGGGGTGTGAGCGGAAGACGGCCTAACGGTGTGCGGGACCGTAGCCCAGCTTCATGGAGACGGTTGCGAATGGTCCTCGCCGATACCCCAGGAGCAACAGTGTCCCTAATTTGCTGGGAAGTGGCGGTGCGGTCCCCTACGGCACTGCGTAGGATCCTACGGTATTGGCGTGCATCCGTACGTCGCTGCGGTCCGGTCCCAGGTCGACGGGCACGTGCACCTTCCGCCGACCACTGGCGACAACATCGATGTACTGTAGAGACCTCACGCCCCACGTGTTGAGCAATTCGGCGGTACGTCCACCCGGCCTCCCGCATGCCCACTATACGCCCTCGCTCAAAGTCCGTCAACTGCACATACGGTTCACGTCCACGCTGTCGCGGCATGCTACCAGTGTTAAAGACTGCGATGGAGCTCCGTATGCCACGGCAAACTGGCTGACACTGACGGCGGCGGTGCACAAATGCTGCGCAGCTAGCGCCATTCGACGGCCAACACCGCGGTTCCTGGTGTGTCCGCTGTGCCGTGCGTGTGATCATTGCTTGTACAACCCTCTCGCAGTGTCCGGAGCAAGTATGGTGGGTCTGACACACCGGAGTCAATGTGTTCTTTTTTCCATTTCCAGGAGTGTATTTTTAAAACCAGGGCTATGAACAATGGTATTTGAGTTCTCGGTTACAAATAAAATAACACTTGTTTCAGTGTTTTTGGGAATTTAAACCCTAAGGAGGTAAAATTGGGGGATAAGATTGTTAATGACAATATGTGATTACGAAAGCATTTTTAAGGCTAAATCTAAGAAAATTTAAATTTGTCCTCTCAGTTAGAAACAAAATCATACGTGTTTTACTGTCTTTTGGAAATTCAATCCCTATGGGGGTGAAACGGGGGATGAAAGTTTTCATACAAATATCTCATTTTGCAAGCATTTTTGAAATTAAATCTATCAAAATTTGTATTTGGCTCCTTTGTTAAAAACAAAACGTACACCTGTCACTGTTATTGGAATTTAAATCCCAAAGGGGTTGAAATAAAATGTTAAAATATTTCATGGCGAAAGAATTTTTAAAACTGAATCTCTGAACATTTGTATTTTTGGAAATTTTACCCTTAAGGAGATGAAACTAGATCAGACTGGTTCGTTACTCATATCACCCAGCCCAGACCACTAAGGATACAAACTTGAAGTTTGATGAAGGCGTTGGTCTTATACTGTGGGCATCGTTTAAAAGGGGATTGTCCGAAATTCCACTCCTAAGGGGGGGGGGGGGGGGGTTGAAAAAGGGGATGCAAGGTTTTAGAAAGTATGTCACTATTAAAGGAATTGTGCAGGTAGAACTACCAAAACTGGTATTTGATTTCTCAGTCAGAAAATAAAAAATACGTGTTCCAGCATTATTTTAAATTCAGCCTCTAAGGTAGTAAGACAGCGGGTAAAAGTTTTTACAAAAATGAATAGTTAATAAAGAACTACTAAAGGATTTGTAACGGTACATCAGTGATAATTGGTGTTTAACTTCTTGGTTAGAAATTTTTAAAAAATACATCATTCCCTATTTTTGGGAATTCAATCCGTAGGTGAGTGCAATAGAGGTTGAAAACTTTTAAGAACATATTTCGTTATACTAAAAAAATTTAAAGCTATATTTATGAAAATTGATATTTTACTTCACAGTTACATTTAAGGAAATATTTGTTAGGGGATGAATTTTGGTATGGAAATATCTCCACAAGAGCGGAAAAATGGCTCAGAAGTACATTCCGCCTAAATTAACATGATTAGCATAGAGGGTATTGTAATTTGTAAACAATATAAAAATTCTATTGAACAAAAACAAAAAATAAAAAATCACCGCTACAAGCTATACAGTATACGCAAGCAAAGCAGCGGGGCGCTAAGCTTGTACGAGTGACACAGGCACGGCAGTACTGTATTTATCCGCCGACGCCGGGCGAGCGACATTCCAGTAATATGTCTCCTCTGTAGGGAATATACATAATGGATGCACGAGTGCGGGTAAACACATAGTTCGCGACATATGGATGTTTGGGTGGGGTCCTACGTCGTACATGGATAACAGACTGGTATCTGGCATGGTAACTCAGCTTGCTCGGTCACAGGGTTAACAACCCTCGGTAATCAATAAACTGTGTGAACGCATCAACGATGAACTTGAATGGTGTAATCGGACGTCCGCCATGAACAAGTACCAGGGTTGGAACTTAAATAGTGCCAACTATTTATTCACAACCGATGCAAAAGAGTTATATGTATGCACCTGTTACTGTCCTTCAGAGAAGTCACCAGCGTTGTGTAGAACCAGTTGCCAGCGATGTGGAAGGCGTAGTATACCGTTAGCAGAACCTGTTCTGTTGACGGTGCAAATGGAACGGTCTACTGTCTGTCGAATCTCTGGAACAGTTCTGAAGCGAATGCCACGAAGTGGTTCCTTCGTCTTCGGAATCAAATCAAAGTCACAGGGACTTAAGTCCGGGGAGTATGGTGGATGGTACAGTACTTCGCAGTCCCATCGACCGAACAGAGCAGCCACAGCTTGCACTGTATGCGCCCGCGCATTGTCGTGCAAAATGATGGGTGAATTGCGCAGAAAGAGTCGCCGCATCTTTCGTAAAGCTGGTCGCTAGTGATGCTCCAAAAACGAACAGTAATACGACGTAAGTCCTTGCGACTTTGAATTGATTTCGAAGATGAAGGAACCACTTCGTGAGTTTCGCTTCAGAACTAGACTCCTCCATTCGCACCATCAACAGAACAGGTTCAGCTAACGGTATACTACGCCTTCCACATCGCTGGCAACGGGTTCTACTCAACGCTGGTGACTTTTTAAGGACAGTAACAGGTGTAAACATGTAACTCTTTTGCTCGGTTGTGAATAGATAGTTGCCACTGTTTAAGTTCCAACCCTCGTAGATAACAAGAGACTCCAGTGGGCATATATACACAGAGCAGACGTAAAACGTCTCACTCTGCAGTCTTTATCTCTACGTAATGTGAACAATAAGCAACGTAAAAGTACTGTTGTAAAACACTACATACCTCAAAACAAAATATCGATAGCTATGCAAACAGCTATTCATTTTATTTCCTCTATAGACCACTGCAGAAGCCTAAATAACTGAGTAACCAATGTTTAATGAGAACCAAAACAAAACTTGTTCGCTCTAGCGAGATGAGTCTGTAACGCGAAACAGAGTCACTCCAACGTTACTGTCGTCAACTTGTGAAGAGTAGCGAAATGTAGTTCAATATTTGTGTGAGAAACGGCACAGAGTGAAATCCTGAGGAACATGCGTGACGTGTGTGTGGATGATTGTATGGACCGTGGAAATGTCTCCAGGTGGTGGACATCCTTCCAAGAGTGCCGTGTGAACCTTAGTGATTCGCCACAGCCCGGGCGGCCGGTCACAGCTGCATCCCTACCGATGTCGACACCACTGAGGCAGTAATTTTGAACGACCGGCGTGTGCAACTGCAAATCTCATCACAGCAGTTCAACATTTCCTGTGTTACTCTGTACGATATTGTTCATGACACGTTGAAATTTCGCTGGGTGCCAGCATGTTGCTGTTCCTGTTCGTGAGAATATCATCAGATTTGCACGTGAGGTGCTCCATCGTCCACCACACAGTCCTGACCTAGCACCGTAGGACATTCATCTATTTGCTCCCATGAAGAAACTCCAGGCTGGCTAACGTTTTGTGTCAGATTCAGGAGTAGTCAGCAGTCCGCAGATGGCTATACTCCAACCAAACAGACTTCAACGAATAGGGCATATTAGAACTGGTACCACGAATGGAGAAATAAGCTGAAAATGTTAGTGACTATGCAGAAAAATACGTAAAAGATGTAAGATCATTTGCAGTTTTTTGTTGCCTTTTAAACTTTTTGATAGTAAAACTGCAGTGCGTTACTTTCCAGCCTTCCCTCATATAACAGCTGATTATTTCAATTTTGAATAAAGTCAGATTTATCGAATTTACCACCAAAAAGTGAAAATCAAATTCAGACCAAGTTGGTTATCATTGTTAATTGCGCGCTTGGTGATGGACAACTTTAAAATTAGTATCCATAGTAAGAAAATTACTTTATACTACCTTAATAGAACTTCTTATAAATATGCAGGTTCGACTTTCAAAAGATATTATACCTACACGATAAGGTGCTTATGGTGCACTACCGTTGCGTCACCGAACAATTTGCTTCCAACTTAATCTAGGTGACCAAAAAATCACTTGCTACATATAATTAATGTAGAGGAACTGATAGCATAATCATTTCGCAAAATAAAACATATTTTTGAAACAAAATCATCCAGTTATTATGCCAAAAGGTTTACAACGAACGTACATACATCTGAACTGTGTCCCAAGGGAAAGAAAGAAACAAACAAACGTCGGTTTTAAGTATAGACAGAAATTAGAACATCATAGAACAAATATTAGTATCATACTAGAGGTTCACAGAGATTAATTTTTACAAAGTCTTTGTCCATTCGTAAATATAGTTTTCTGATGTACATTAACTTAACTGTTTCAAGTCCGCAAATATCTGCACTGAAATGATATGAGGAGTTATTATATGGAAGTTCCTAAGCAGAAATATAACTTGATGGTTTCGTGAAAATCTTCTGTTTATAGTGAAATGGTGGAAGTAGAGTTCGGTAATGTAACCTGGCTTTCAGCATTCGACTACATATGACTCACTTCAATTGTTATCAAAAATCTCGGAAAGACTGAATAAGTATCAGTCCATGCACATCATAATTGGTTTCATTATATTCTTGATAAGACAATTAAGCCATTGAACAAAGTAGGTTGGTGCTCGAATGTGGGTATCTGATACAAATATTATTGTAAGAGCCTGTCCGTGGCGTAGTAATCACCTCATTAAATTAGTTAGAGGTAGGATCAGATTTGTGCTAGGTAATTAGAGTTCATAGCGTATGGTTGCAGTGTGGCTTACTTTACTAATGCCATGGATTTTATTCGACATTTTCGCCATACTTGTCAGGCGAAGACCAAGGATAAACTGGGCAAAATAACTGAGGCAGGGCCTTTAGACATTAACATCGCTCAGAATTACAAAAAGTGAGGATGAGGAGGTGCACACCACATAAAATGTAGAATTTACATCACATACTAATACACTGAACCTGAACTCTTTGCAAATTTGTGTAAGAATATGACTTTTAGACAAGGTTCACTGGCTTCTAACAGAATTAGTAAAAGTACAGGTATTCTGATGAATACAGCACTCAAAGAAATAAAAATTTTGTCATTGATCAACAAATATATATTTCTGTTCAGTACTTTTGGTTCGAGAAGAAATAACTAAAGTCTTTGAAGTTTTTTAGATTATAACAGTCTTTCCAAAATCAAGTCGATGTTAATCGAATGGGATATGAAATCCATCCTGTCTCGTAGTGCATAAGTTGTTTTGTGTGTTACTGCCATCAAGTCTTACACAGCGACAATTCTTGATCATAGAGTATGATACCATGCAACTTCGTCAGCATGTGAGAAATGAATCACATGCTAGCATGTGTATTAGCACAATTTTTTTCTAAGGAGTTTACATATATCGAATGGTTGCAGTCGATGTATGATTTTCCAGGTCGAAATAAGATGAACTCTTTCCCAGGAAGCAAACATTAGTCGTCGACGTCAGATCCAATACAGAGAGGTAGGGATCCATACAGCGAAGCTGGTGGAGTGGTAATCAGGTATGGGCTTCGGGATATGTTGATTTCATTTGAAGTAGACATCATGAAACTATCACATATAGAAATAGTTGCTCGTTTTTATTAGCAATACATGAGACTTACATTATAGTGTTCTGAAAAGAAACTTGTGTCTTCATATACATAAACTCATGTAAGAACATAAATTGTTGGTTATCTCGTTACATTCAATAGACACTTGATTTTACTGGGGGCCCAATTTTGTTTGCTTTAGGGCTTATAGATCTGTTAACATTGAACCATATATTTTGTATCTTGATTCATTTATTGTCCGTTATCTGCTATAACAATATTAGTTTATGGTTCATTTAAATTTTTCATAATTTTTTTGCTTTAAAATTTTGGCATATTGGTATTATATTTTCTGTATATTTAAAGTAAAGTGTGCTATACTGGAGGTTGAAGTTCTTTGTATTGTATGTGTGTAACGTATGTAAATCGTTTATTTTGTTAAATAATTTTATGATGACTGTCCGTCTTTAAAAATATTTGTGTGTATAAATTGTTGGTGTTGATGTACATCTACATCTAATACTCTGATATTCACAATAAGGTGCCTGGCAGAGGGTTCAATGAACCACCTTCAAATGTCTTTCCACCGTTCCAATCTCGAACGGCACGCGGGAAAAACGAGCACTTAAATTTTTCTGTGTGAGCTCTGATTTCTCTTATTTTATCGTGACGATCATTTCTCCCTATGTAGGTGGGAGCCAACAGAATATTTTCGCAATCTCAGGAAGAAACTGGTGATTGAAATTTCATGAGAAGATCCCGTCGCAACGAAAAACGCCTTTGATTTAATGGTTGCCACTCCAAGTCACGTATCATGTCTGTGACACTGTCTCCCCTATTTCACTATAATGCAAAACGAGCTGTCCTTCTTTGTACTTTTTCGATGTCATCCGTCAGTCCCACTTGATGCTCATCCCACATCGCACAGCAATACTCCAGAATAGCACGGACAAGTGTGGTGTAAGCAGTCTCTTTAGTAGACCTGTTGCACCTTCTAAGTGTTCTGCCAGTGAATCGCTGTCTATGGCTTGTTCTACCCACAATATTATCTATGAGATCGTTCCAATTTAGTTTATTTGTAATTGTAATTCCTAATTATTTGGTTGAATTTACAGCCTTCAGATTTGTGTGACTTACCGCGTAATCGAAATTTAGCTGATTTCTTTTAGTACTCATGTGAATAACTTCACACTTTTCCTTATTCAGGATCAATTGCCACTTTTCGCACCAGACAGATATCTTATGTAAATAATTTTGTAAGTCGTTTTGATCATCTGATGACTTTACAATTCGCTAAATGACAGTATCATCTGCAAATAATCTAAGACGGCTACTCAGATTGTCTCCTATGTCGTTAATATAAATCAGGAACAATAGAGGGCCTATAACGCTCCCTTGGGGAGCGCCAGATATTATTTCTGCTTTACTCGATGACTTTCTGTCTATTACTACAAACTGTGACCTTCCTGACACGAAATCACGAATCCAGTGGCACAACTGAGGCGATACTCCGCAGGCAGGCTGTTTAGTTAGAAGACGCTTGTGAGGAACGGTGTCGAAAGCCTTCTGGAAATCTAAAAACATGGAATCAATTTGACATCCCCTGTCGATAGCACTTATTACTTCATGAGTATAAAGAGCTAGCTGTGTTTCACAAGAACGATATTTTCTGAAACCGTGCTGACTATGTGTCAATAAATCGTTTTCTTCGAGGTACTTCATAATTTTCGAATACAGTACATATTCCAAAACCCTACTGCAAACCAACTTTAGCGATATAGGCCTGTAATTCAGCGGATTACTCCTACTTCCCTTTTTGGGTATTGGTGTGACTTGAGCAATTTTCCAGTCATTAGGTACGGATCTTTCTGTGAGTGAGTGGTTGTATACAATAGATAAATATGGAGCTATTTTATCAGCATACTCTGAGAGAAACTTGACTGGTATACAATCTGGACCGGAGGCCTTCACTTTATTAAGTGATTTAAGCTGCTTTTCTACACCAAAGATATCTACTTCCATGTTTATCATCTTGGCAGTTGTTCTTGATTTGAATTCAGGAATATTTACTTCGTCTTCTTTGATGAAGGAGTTTCGAAAAACCGTGTTTAATAACTCTGCTTTAGTGGCACTGTCATCAGTGACTTCACTGTTGTTATCACGCAGTGAAGGTATTGATAGCGCCTTGCCACTGGTGTGCTTTACGTATGACCAGAAGGCCTTTGGGTTTTCTGCCAGATTTCGAGACAGAATCACGTCGTGGAAATTATTTAAAGCATCTCACATTGAAGTACGCGCCATATTTCGAACTTCTGTAAAACTTTGCCAATCTTGGGGATTTTGCTTTCTTTTAAAATTAGCATGCTTTTTTCGTTGCTTCTGCAACAACCATCAGACCCATTTTGTGTACCATGGGGGAGCAGTACCATCACTTACTAATTTATGTGGTATAGATATCTAAATTGCTGTCGATACCATCTCTCTCAAACATTCCACAACTTTTCTACACTTACATGACCAGATCGAAATGTGTGAAGACTGTCCCTTAAAAAGGCGTTAAGAGCATTTTTATCAGCTTTTTTTAAATAGATATACTTTGCGTTTCTTTTTGATGGTTGTAGATGTTACGGTATTCAGCCTAGCAGCAACTGCCTTGTGGTCGCTAATCCCTGCATTCGTCACAATACTCACTATTTGTCGAGTATTATTTGTTGCTAAAAGGTCAAATATGCTTGCGCAACCATTTACACTTCGAGTGGGCTCATAAACAAATTGTTCAAAATAATTTTCTGAGAAAGCATTCAGTACAATTTCGGATGACGTTTTATGCCTGCCACCAGCTTTAAACGTATAATTTTTGCAGCATATAGAAGGTAGATTAAAGTCACCACCAACTATAATTGTGTGAGCGGGGTACTCAAGTTTTCTTTGAACTGCTCAGCGACTATATCTTCTGAGTCGGGGTGTCGTTAAAATGATCCAATTAATAGTTTAGTTCGATTGTCAAGTATAACCTCTACCCATACCATTTCACACGAACTCTCTACTTCAGTTTCGCTACAAGGCAAACTTCCTCTGACAGCAATAAATACTCCACCACCAACTGTATTTAATCTATCCTTTCTGAACACTGTTAGATCGCTTGAAAAAAATTCGGCTGAACTTATTTCCAGCTTCAGCCAGCTCTCTCTACCTACAACTATTTGAGGTTCAGTGCTTTCTATTAGGGCTTGGAGCTCTGGTTCTTTCCCAACAAAGCTACCACAGTTTACAATACCAATCATTTCTACAACTACCTTACTGTGTTTTACCTGCCCACTTTTAGACGGACGTCCCTTCTGTGGTTCCCTGAGACCCTCTAACCTAAAAAACCGCCCAGTCCCTTCCACACAGCCCCCGCTACGCGTGTAGCCGCCTCCTGTGTGTAGTGGACTCATATTACGCGAAACCCGGAAACCCACCACCCGATGACGCAAGTCAAGGAATCTGATTCAGACCCTCCACTCTGCTCTGCACCAAAGGACCACAGTCGGTTCTATCGACGATGCTGCAGATGGTGAGCTCCGCCTTAATCTCGGAAGCAAGACTGGTAGTCTTTACCATTTCCGCTAGCTGCCCGAAACTAGACAGAATCTGCACCGATCCAAAGCGACACACGTCATTGGTACCGACATGAGCCTCCACCTGCAGTTGGCTGCACCCTGTAAATTTGGCAATTTAAGAAATGCTCATGCTTAGCAACAATATAAGAAACAGGTGTGAAGTAAAAGCCAGTGTGCTTTTGTTTAAAACAAAACTGGCTCTTGGGAGTGAAAAAGGTGGCAAGGGCGAATTTGTGCACTACCTAGAGAAAGTGTGGGAAGTAAGTCACACAGTCAGTCGATAGGCAACATCATTGTGGAGCAGGAGAAGCTTTTCCTGCATATTCGAACAAAATGCCTCGGATGAAGACAGCAAACGGCTTACGGCATAGGTGCGATTTGTTGAGCTATTGTAAGTAGAATTGACCAACGCCAAGAAGATGAATTGAGCCCATACAGCAACAGACTTGCAGGCTATACTGTGGGTAGTGTAGCCACCATAGCTGTTCGCCACTCCCAAGCCTATAGCTTCCAGATAAGACTTTTATAGTAAATTTACTTCTGTACAGCGTGAACCTATTTGGGGTTACTTCCTGGTATTTGATGAATCTGGGTAGCCTATTTTACAGACTTATGAAGTTCCAAGTTAATATAAAGAAGCACCTTTTCAATTATCTTGTGTTTTCGTAACTATTGCAAAGTATTGCAGTTAATGTTTGCTTACGTAGAATTCAATCAGAGTGTAGCAAAGTTACTAGAATCTGGTAAATGACAATACAGAGTTAGCTTAAAGAATAATAGCTTTTGAAAATATATTCCAGTAAGAGAGAGGTTTCCTTGAAGTGAAATGAACAGTATAGAAAGTGTGTGCTTTAGTATCTAAATATTTTAGTATTTAAGTTTGTTTATTATAAAAAATGATTTTCTATACGTCCCCCCACCCCGCACCCGTGGCCAAATATTTTTGCTTCCGTCAAGAAGTTATCTTGTGGACCTTTTCTCTTTTAAAAACGTAATGTATAAGGGTGTAGCAGTCAAAAAGATAATCCATTGTCTGCACCAACATTGTTTACGTGGAGTAATGTTTATTTGAAAAGCCAAATTAAACAGTAGGAAGAAAGTAGGCAAAATTCATACTTCTGCTTTTCCAATACCTCACTGTTTCAATGCCTGGAAAGGCTGCCGACCTTTAGTACATGTTTTGAACCACTAAAAGAACTTGGAACTGAGTTGTCCTAGCTTCAGTATAATATTATCCAAACTGCGTTTCCATTTAACTGCTGGCCAAAATCCTAGGAAAAGGGTTGGATAGTCTGATTTACTTAAGCGTTAGACACAACACACAGTCAAATCCGGCAAAATGGGTAACTCTATTGATTAGCTTTCCCTGTTAACAGGACTATCCTCCCTAGTGTACTCTAGTTAGAAATTAAACTAAGTTTTAGTGAGAGAGTTATACGTGGCTTTTCTCATAACAGGACTATTTTTTCTGTATACATGACAGAGTTTTCTGTTATTTAGGTATAAGCATGCTAAATTACAATAGTAGTAGTGATAGGGTTATCACACAACACGTACATTTCACTGTCAAGTTTTACAAATGTCAATGTTCTCTACATGCACCGAATGAGTGTCTCTGAGGGGTTAAATTTACAAACTGACACTATGTAATTCAAGTCAATAGTGATTACACTACTAACATTCCACCTCGGAGTCGATACAGCACAGAAAGTATTGTTGATTACAGTGGGTGTGTCACTGTGGGTGTTTACTTTCTAATTCACAGTTACCTGGTGGGCGTTTCCATTTGACTTGTAAAAGTGATCATTTTATTCGTCTGTAGGAGATGTCCATAATTGGATCACTGAAATGAACACATGATAAGATACATGGGAAATTGCAGTTCATTCACTCACATACTAGACTTGCTGTCCATTTCAGCATCTGGCAGCATCACTTGGATGAGCCTCTTTTATCATTCACTTTGTAAACCGTAAACACAAGCACTTCTACATAAAGTTCGCAATATCTCCGATTTCACATAAAAAGGCTTTACAAATATTGTCCCCATGGATTGTACAGTTTTTTAAATATGGAGTGGGACTAAAGATATTTGCATTTTATTTACAAGTTTCATAAGAAATACGCACTTTAGTCGATAATGACCGTATACATTTGTAAGATTGTGACATTTTGGTTTGAATTGTACAGTCATAAGTTGACTCAAACTTACTGTACTTGCTTATGGTATAGGTTTTCTTTGAGGATTACAAATATCTACATGTAACATACCGCCACAACAACACTAGAAGTAAACTTTCAACCAACATACAAAAAAAGCAACCAATAGTTCAAGCTAAGAGGAACAGGAATTCCCTAGCTACAAACTAGTCTCAGCATAGCAGCAGATGGTTGAATACCCACATAGGTCTAACATTACACTCTTTAGATCCATGAACATGTACATATATGAGCTTGTTCTTTCACTATAGTCTTCAGTTACCACACAAACCTATCTACCAAATCACCCATCCACTTATCAACCCACTCACCCATACATTCACACATCCACACCCACCCACCCACCCACCCACACACACACACACACACCCACACACACACACACACACACAGACACACACACACACACACACACACACACACACACACACACACACACACACACAGACACACACACACATTCTAGAACTACGTGGTTAGCCAACATTACTCTTGTACATTTACTTCTGTCCAAGTTGTTACCACAATCATAATAGAAACGTTAAATGTTCTTTTTAATATGTGCCCAATGGCCATTCATGAAGCATAGCTCTTCTATTACATACACGTATATAGTCAGTTTCTTGTATTTATTATATTGATATCACATTCATCAATAATGCTATATTTAGGTTCTAATATTACAGTCGTGTTCTTATCAGATATACTTTGATACAACTTTGTTCTATGTGGTTATTTACTACTATTTACATACATACAAATACAACAGACATGAACAGTATTTTATTCACTCAGACTGCCTCATAGCTTAATTATGTTCATAACCACCATTTAGTTGACAGAAGAGCAAAGGTACATTAATGTGGGTCATATTAACTACTATAGTTTACTCATACCTTTTACATAATTATGCAAATTATATAGGTAGATTTTCTCTTTCAGTGGTTATAAGGTAATAAACTTTTGTTAACCTTAGAGCTTCCACAGAATTTAAAGCTACTGTATGCATTTATTTAGGATTTAGTGCAGACATATACTTTTAACTTTGTTTCAGTGAGGGAAGGCTAACAAATAGCTCTCTTTGTGGGGAGTTCTATTTTATATGTACCTGAATACATCAGTTTGTTCCTAAGAGTGTTACATCTCAGACATGAAAGTCTTGGGTATGTTTTAATTTATTATCATAGTATGTTTGCTTTAGGTGAGCGTTTTCTGTCAGTGTAGTCAGTGTTTGTCTTTTTTGTGTTCCCAGAAGATTTCCACCATTGGGATTGGGGAAGTGGGTGTATTCACTCTGTTCTTCCTGACTGTCTAGGCATGAATTAAGTTGGTGTTACTGGGCAGAAGTGAGTGGTAAATTGTTGACCATTTGTTCCAAAGGTCCAAGGTGTTCAACCTAGTGTGTTTGTTCATTGGCAGATTAAGTACAAACGAATTGATTAAATTCTCTAAATATTCCAGTCAGGGAATTTACCTCTGGACAAAATTTTGAAATTAAAAGTTCATTAAATTATTTTCTTGTAGGAATGATTTCCACATTGCATTAGTAAAGTTAGGGCACTGATCACCAGCAGTACATCGGGTTTAACATTTCTACTGATTTTAATAACAGGTAATGCTGTGGTAGTTTTCATTGTGTACAGTCTAATATATTTAGAGAAGATATTGTAAATTGCTGGCTGCCAAGTATTTTACTCCCCCATGATCTCGGAGGAGGGGGCTGCAGACGTCAATTGATAAAGTGTATTGTAGTTTAGTTGGCAATATCGAATGTAGCTCCATTTGACAGCATTTGTTCGACTGTTTAGTCTTCTGACAGGGTAAGCAAGTTCTTAAGAGATGTTGCAGACCAGTACATATGTTCAAAATGTAGAAGTAAACATTAATTTTTCTTAAACATTTTGCAAAGTCATAATGCACCCATGCAAAATGAGTATACCAGATTAGACAAGTGTGACAGGATTTGGAAGCGCACATACACCAAGAATCAAATGGTGGATTATGCCTTAAGAATAATATACCATTACAGATTTTGTTGTGTTCTCATGCTTTCTCTTTGAGATGTGTAGCAATAACTGTTTCACTCTCTTACACCTGTCGTAGCATCCTGATGAGTTTCCCCACTCCTACACATGTCTATGTTATATTGCCTATAAATCTTATCACTGATAAGCAACATTCTGTAATCTGTCACATGGTCAACTAACACTTAAAACTCTGAAAGCTACTGGGAAGATAGGATAAGGCATATGCAACAGCTCTACTTTTTCAACTAACATGTACTGTTTCAAAAGATATTCTTGTAAAAATTAAGACCAGCACACTTCGTGGGCTTGTAATAATTGGCAACCTAGAAGATAACTCAGATCTTGATGATCACAACAGACTTTGACATGATTTCTATGAACACAGTAATGTATCTTCTTAAAAGCTCAGAGAACAGTTAATGTCTTTAATACACTGGCAAAATAATTCTTTAATACTCATAGAGAATACGGCTAGCAAATCCTATGACAAAAGTTAGGTTTGCCCCATCTTCATTAATTTGAAATAAGTAAGGTCCCAAGCATCATCATGTAGCATCTGTTGCAAGACAAAAGTCCACGGACATACAGGATGGTATAATAGCTAAGAATTCACTAAAGCTTAGTCAATAGAAATAAAGACTATGCAACAACCTCTTGACTAAAATCACTGTGTACATTTTCTCAGCAAATTCAGTAGTGCATCAATATTCAATAAATGATATTCTCAAGACATCAAAGAAATAAGGCTAAACCTAAGAATGCTTTGAATTGTTTTTTCGTTCTAGGTGTAGGAAAGATTTTTATTTCACTGATTTTGTACCATATCGAGCTAATTCCTCACAAAAACTAATGCCATATATCTTACTCCATCCTGTGGCCCTTATGACAGCCAGACATCATAGATACAGCAAAATGTTATCCGTATGAGAAATTACATGTCCAAGAAATGTGATCTTATCCTTATCATATTTTGATATTGGGGGATTTTCAATAGTTCTTGTCTAAACATTAATGCAATGCTCCAGGAAAATAAGGTGCAATACCCACGTTTTGATGAGTAAATCATCGACATACGATATCATCTACCTACAGCACAGGTCTCACCATAGTTTATAGTGCAATAATAAACACTTGATCTGACATTCAAGCTAAATTGTTAGCATATGCCTAGCATATGTAAACACAGAGATTTGTGAGATTTCTGCGTCAGTAAGACCTGTCCATAGGAGGCTCTCAGCTCGGTGTTTGTTAAAAGAATTACCCCATGAAACTTCTGTATTTGTTCGTCAAGGTTCTCAGACCTTGTACAGACTATAACTGTAACTTGGTTAATCGTTGTGGCAATAAGGAAAAGATGAACATTGCTATCTAATTTAGGTACAACTAATAATGGATTACAATAGAGAGATACTGATGGCTCAGATTTCTTCAAAGACAAAATTTTGTCATTTCTATGGAGCCTGCCTTTCGCTTGGACCACAAGATGGAGTAAAATGTTTGAGATTAGGTTTTGTGAGGAATTACCTCCATATAGCACTAATAACCCGGAAAGTTGCCCGGTTTCTCTGAAATACTTCTGGGTATTTTAGTAACTAGTTGACTTGTTCAGTATATTGCTGTGAATTCACATACTTAAACTCTGACACTTGTTCGTTAGTATGATATTTACTAGTGTCCATGTTCATGCTGGAAGATTGCTGACTGCTGATATGCTATACTTTTGTTTTTACAAATTTTATCTGTGCACCATGATAGTATTGGCCATATTCGGCTTTTACTTTCAGCTGTTCTGCGGGAACCTCCTTTCCATCAATACATAGGTAGCATTTACCATTGAAGATGTCTAATTAACCATGACTTTATTGTAAAAATTCGATACCCAGAGCGCAATCTACAATCAGATCTTCTGCCATAGGAACATGCATCTAATGGTTCCATTTCGTAGAATCACAGGCACTTGAATTTGCAGCTTGGCATTGCGTAACATAGCACCAACCATACTGACAATCTTACAACTCTCAACCGGCAAGGTGGGAACTTTCGTCATCTCACTAATTCTACTCAATAGAAGAGTGGACATTATATTGGCAGACGCGACAGTACTTAATACGTTAACAGTAGCCTGAACTACCTTTTCACCATGTTTATTACACATCTTAGGCTCAGTGGATAACTCATCTCTTAAATCTGTTCCATCAGTGTGTCACAGCAGGTTAACATAACTGCCATAATTGTCTGCACTGCATTTCATGACTGACATTGGAGGACATAATGAAATCACTTTTAGATTGCTGAATTCGTCTTAACCGGCCACCTATCTTCCGCTGCCTGAACCACATTTACAGTTGGATTTCGATTGTGCCAACTAAGTTTTGCAGTGGGGTTTTGCACTTGGTTTATGGTGGTAAGTTCCTAAGGGACCAAACTGCTGAGGTCATCGGTCCCTAGGCTTACATACTACTTAATCTAACTTAAACTAACTTGCGCTAAGGACAACACACACACCCATGCCCAAGGGAGGACTCGAACATCCGATGGGGGAAGCCACGCAAACTGTGGCAGGGCACCTCACACTACACAGCCACCCAGCGTTGCTTTGCACTTGGTCGTTACCCTCATGAGTATTATTCGTATGTCACCGACCATAATTTCTTAAATTCGGATTTTACTCAATGTAATAATTATTAAAACGACTGCATCACTGATTTCTTCTGTGGGATTTTACCTACTGTCTTGTCTTCTTCATTTAGATTCAGTGGATTCTGATTCACTTGAATATGATTTGCCCTACCAGTGGGGCAACAAAATTTTAGCAATCACCTGTTCCAGTTTGATTGTTAACATGGTTAGCCAGTAGAGTGGACTGGTTGGTGCCATTGACGTTCACTTTAGAATCTTCGTGTACTAAGTCAGCTAACTCTAATATAATCATAAAGTACTCAAAGTTTGTTTTGGAAACACGTACTACTTTTTCTTTGATAATTAATGGTAGTTTAGCTTTAAGAATTCACAGTACATCTCGCTGTGAGATCAGTTCATTCCAGTATAATGTTTTGTTCCTGTATACTTTGAAGCATTTACATAAGCTACCGTGTCCGCTGTGGAAGGACTATGGATTAAAAACTTTCCTGGGCCCTTTCCTGCACGCAGGTGGAGGAATACTTGGCCAACAAAGCCTTCTCACATTATTATGCATTTTACAACTATCGGCAGTTTGTGTTGCCCTTAGTTCTGTTCCACACTTGATATTCTTATAGTTAACTCTTTGTTTAGAAATCAGTCCATCTCCTAGATAAAACTCCTTTAAATGGGTTTATGAAGACGACTGCGTGCATACGTTTTAGTAGGTGAAAAGACTTAACAACACTTGATATAGAGTCAGGCTTTTCATTAATCTGTATGCTTGTTTCTGATATACATCTCGTAAATTCTTGAAATAATTTCTGGCTTTGTACATCAGATTGTTCTGCTGATCTAATCACTTCTTCAATGGATAAGTTATTTACTCTGTCTGTTAGCTGCTGAATATTACCTTTTAGGCTAGTTTGTTCTGATTCTACAGGGCTATTACAAATGATTGAAGCGATTTCATAAATTCACTGTAGCTCCATTCATTGACATATCTCTCTCTTCGCACTTGAATTCCTCTTCTTGAGGATGTTAAGGGGGAGTTTGTTGTCGTTGGACATTTACTCCACTTAGATGGGTTGAGGTATGCTGGGACTTTTGGGAATAACTGGGACGGTTGTGCGTGTTTGGGTACATGTGATTTGCCGGTCAGAGACAGGCGATAGGTCACATGAATTGACAAGTATGCATCGGCTAGGGGCCTTTACTTGACTGGCCCTGTCGATGCCTGGGACTGTCAGTCAGCGACTGACAGAGCGGATATTTGATGATGATGATGATGGTGATGGGTGTCGGACGCGGTGAGGAGGAGAGTCTTCTAAGTCCTCCTGGTGTCTGGGTACCTCTTCTTGTCCTTCTTCTTCTTCTTGTTGTGCTTTGTGTCTGCTTGTGACACTTTAGGATATGTCACATCCTCCCAGTTGGCAGCTTCGGCGTCTTCAGCGGTCCTCGCCCCTTGTTCTTGGCTTGCGTAATCTTCTTGTTGCTCTTGTTGTTCTATTGAGACAAAGAGAGCTTCCCACTGGACAGGCGTGAGAGGAGGGCGGGCGTTGTAGGACCTGAGAGTATCCAAGTGAATGGACACTACCTTCTGCAACTGCGTCTTGGAGAGGGGGCAAGGAGCCTCCTCCATGATGACTTGGGTTGCCACGTTCTTCGCCACGACGATTGTCTGTGCGGCTGCGTCTTGTGTTTCCACCCTCGTGGCTTCCTGTATTGCTACAGGTTCCACGGGGGCGGCAGGCTGCGTGTCGGCATCCTTCTTCTGTGCTGGGTGGGGCTGGCTTGCCAATGCATCACGGAGACTGTGCACCAGCAGCCGAGCCTCGGCTAGTTCGGCTTGGAGTGTTGCCCTCTCTTCCGCCATTGCGTCTTTGAGGGCAGCAATTTCTTCATCGGCGGCGGCGCGGATCCTGGCGCACGCCTCGCTGACTGCGTCCGGTGGTACAGCCACGTCATCAGCCACCACGGATCCGACAGAGGCGGGGGGTGGCGAGGACGCAACGGCCTCGGCTGTATCCGCCTTCTTGGTGATCTTGTATCTCCGTCTAACTTTGTCATCGCGACTCCAGTTCTTGATGTAGCTGCAGCCGCGGTAATTCGCCGCATGAGGGCCGCCACAATTGGCGCAGCAGCGTGTGGCGTCTTTCTTGGCGCAGTGGCGCGAATCGTGTGCTTGCGCACAACGAAAGCACGTCTTGCGTCCGTCGGCCGTCGTAATTTAATATATATGTTATTATTATTTTTATTATTTTTTGATTGTTGCCGACTTACGTGGTGGGCCTTAATAAAAATGATATTTAAGTTGAACAATGTAATAAACTCGGCTAGTCAGTTCACTTTAAAGCAAGAAATCTTTAGTTATTAATTAAAATTGCGGCCCACACACGCGCGAGAGTATTTTTCTTACCTCCGTTGACCATTGTATTGTAGTCGGAGTCCTGGCTCTGGCTCTCAGCTATGGTACTGAAAATAAGAATCTTAAAGCTAACTATTTCTGCAACTTCGTGCGGCTGTGGAGAAAAATTAATATTATGTTAATAGCTGGCGAGTTTTCCGCTTCCGCTAATTTTTCGTAAGTTAATATCGCCACGTAATGGCGTCGTTGGCTGCATCGGTCGCTGCGATTGTTGAGCTGTAAATTACTTGAATGCAGGTTAATTCAAGGAAGGCGGACATGAAATCGGGATCACCTCTTACAAATTAAAAGTGCACAATAATATTAAATCGTTATATTATATGTTTAACTCATACAAATATGCTTACATTTGTCAGCACACGCAAGATGTCCCTCTAGACACATTCAAGACAAAAGAAGAAGTGAAGTCGACTAAAAAATTAACAAAAGAGCGTATCTTGTCGTCTCTTTAGATCATTCTGTCATAAATTATTTCTTTGCAATCTAAACCTACACAGAGAAATTATTATTTTACGGCTACATGATAAAAAATTTGGTACTGGGGACGCTATATTGCCCGCCGAAATGTTTGTGTCATAAAAAATGTTCGTGTTTTTTGACACAAATATTTCCACTTTCATGTCCACAGTGTCCACACGCAGATTTTTCCTTCACAGTTTATATATGTCACATCGTATGTTGTAATTACTGAGGTGCGTTGCACACAAAGTGTAATACAGATGAAGTTCAAGGTATACAACCACGAGTTAGTCCGGAATATTTGAAGTCCCAGGGGTGTCAACTGTTCGCTCCCCATTTGGCGCGGCCGTAGGGAAACATGGGGAAAACCTCGGTGGAGCGACAGACTAACTGCTTTGGTCACTTTCACTTAATTGTTTCTGGAATGTCATTGGAGTACGGGATGTGCATACAAATATTTTTGTTGCACAATGCAAAAAATGAGGTCATTAAAACAATTGATTGCGGTGTCGTTGATGACCTACGCCGCGACGTTTGGCTCGCGACGGCGTCGGTTGGTGTGTTCGGTGCTCGGCGTTCGCGGCGGCTGCGGAGAGGTCAACGCCCGCTCGACGCCAGCGTGTCTCGCCGTCGCGGAACGTCAGAATCAGCTGATCGGCTGCACCGTTGGCGATGCGCTTCTGTCTCGGCCGGGCGTGGCGGAGTGGGATGATATCCGCCCCCCGCTCTTGTTGGCAGGAGTCAGCTCTGCTACGCATCTCCGACGTAGTACATGAAACACACACACAACCAACGTAATATTTGTTTCCCGCTGCAGATGGTTACGCTAGTGGGAAAGGAGCATTTATTAGTGCGGCAGTTGTTAAGTTTTCGCCAGTTTCCGAGTGTCAAGCTAGCACTGTCTTGCAGAAAACATGACATGGACCTTCTCCCGTGAATGCAGTTTTGATGCAATACTGTTTCCATTACACGTCAGTTTTTGTCTTGATAAAATTATTTATGTTTTCGCCGCACTCGCAGGCACTGGTGAGTGTCCCAATACGAGCTTAGCACAAACATTCGCCGTTTCTGCGGTCGCTGTTTTGCAACAGTCCACGCATCGCATTCCAATCTCGCATTATTGTGCTCACTGAAACTACAGTCTGTCCCAAAAATATTGACTGTGGGTTCACTCACGTTAACAGTTCACATTTATAAGCAAATTCACAGTTTTTCGTGAGTAATATTGGCGTTTGGCGTCCTCACCGCTGTTGAACGTTCAATACTAGCACTTCACTGTCCATATCACAGTTTCACCTTCACAGTATTTCACACTGTTTAAAGTAACTGTTTCGATTAGTTCACAAACCCTAAAGTATTTCATTCAGTCTGAACTGGATTTTGGCTCGTGCTGGATTTTACCAGTCTCTCGCACTACTTGTCTCTTTTCCTTTTCAACTTAGAGTCGTACTTGCCTTCAGATTTTTTGACTATACAATTGTATTTCCGTCTCATCTGAGGTCAGTCCCCATGTCATGTCTGCCCACTCATTGCGTACTTGCCCTCCAGAGCCAGGCTCGACTTTACAAAACCTTGCCTCTCGCATTATCGTACACATTTCATAATCTAGGCCTAGCGTGCAAGTTCCTAGATTAGTGTTTGATTTGTGACTTTTGTTTACACTATAAATTCGTGTAAATCTCTGCCTTAGCAGATGGCAATATATTTTAACAGTGCTTAGCGGTAGTCGCGTTTATTGATTTGCTTTGTACCTTGTCCACAACACATGAGGTACCTTGGGTGATGTACACCCTGCACTCATGTTGTTTAGTAAATTATGATTGAGCATATTTCGAGATCGGTATAGACATAAATACATGGAACAACATAAACATTATAATATTAAATTTTCATAAGTTTCATTACTACTACAGTTCAAAAATATTCATGACACTCTAATGAAATATTCTTTCATCATTACATGTTATTGATTTTTTTAAAAATATTTTTAAAGCATTTTTCAACATGAAATTTTTAACATATTCTTAACCCTACGTTCATTTTTTTTTCTTCAAAATGCAATTGCTTAAAAATACTATTATTCCTTAACAACTACAAAATTGAATCGCACTAATCTTCAGCGGTCCTCGCCCCTTGTTCTTGGCTTGCGTAATCTTCTTGTTGCTCTTGTTGTTCTATTGAGACAAAGAGAGCTTCCCACTGGACAGGCGTGAGAGGAGGGCGGGCGTTGTAGGACCTGAGACCTCCTGTTGCCAATTTGGCAACTCCGCAGTCACACGGGATTTGATCTGTGTTAATTCGGCACGTAGTGCGGCAGCGCTAGCGTCAATATTTACACTCGCGGTCGCAGTCGCTTGTTCTACAGCTGCTCTACTGAGCGAACTTCTTTAAGTCTTTGTAAGTATTTTTTCTTATTTCCTTGGTAACTGCCTCCTTATTTGACCACGGAATGGTGTAGTTTGCGTGACAGAAAGTATCGTGAGGTACCACTTCGATGTTATAGGTGTAGCCCTCGATAACACCGGGTTTTTCCGAAAGCACATTCTCATAATCTGTAAGTAGCTGAGTCAATTCGTTTTGTTGTGCTTCAGTCAAATGTTCTGACTCCCTAACTTTCATGGCTATCAGTTTCCTTTTTTCCTCTTTATCTTCAGTAATAAATTCTTTATAATACGCTTGTCTTGTACTTAAGTCAGAATATATATTCATTACCTGTATTCCTTCGAATCTCGTTTGAAAGCTCCGGCAATATTTACCGTGCACTTCCCGTGTCCTCAACAACGGCAAAACTACACGTCTATCCTCATTCATAAGGCTTACTTCCCCGCACAAGAGGTCGATTTTAGCGTCCCTCTGGCGTAAAAATTCTATCCCCAGGATGCAGGCAACACCTAATCCCTTAACTACTAGGAACGAGCTTTTCATTGCTTCATTTCCTACCGTAAACTCGACTTGCACCTGGTGCTTTATGATATGAGATTGTGCACCTATTGCACCTGTAACACGACAGTTCTTCACTGGCAATACTGGTATTCTATTATTTTGACTCAAGTACTTGTAAAAATTTGCGCTCATGACAATGGTTGACGCACCGGTATCGACTATCATCTGTATTGGTGCTCCATACATATCTGCTTGCAATATAGCCTGCACAACACTTTTGTCGGTTCGATTACACTTCTGCGGTATGTCTACAAGTTCCTTTTCTATTTTTGTTCCTTCATTGTATCTCAGCATACAAAGTTCATGGCTGTCGTCTGTGAATGTGCCCTCACTACACCATCCTGCAGCCAACAACGGAGAGCGTATTGTGGCTGTCTTTAGTTTAACGGATGAGCATTAGTGGGTTGACAGTTGTCTGTCACTTCCACTAACCTCACATTGTGGTTCTGGTTGTTGTTGATGCTACTGTTGGGTTGGCCGCCCTGCCTCCCCGATGGCGTATTTTGATACTGTGTATGGCTCTGGTTTTGCGGTGGTCGGTTGTAACTCCCTGACATGTTCTGTGACGGACCTGGGTTGGCGTTCCATTGTGGCGCTGTGTTTTGTTGCCACTGTGGTGTCGGTTCATTACTACCACGCCACTGGTTTCGGTTGTTCCGCCATTGCGGATTGCCGTTACCATTATATCCATTACTCATGCGTCCATCATGATGTCTCTTTCGATTTTGACGATTATAACTGTTGCCGTTATAACCATTGCCATTGTTTGTGCCTCGATTCTGTTGCCGGTGCTCTTCCCTATTCCCGTTACCATTTGGTACTAAGTTACTACCGTTACTGTGGCTGCTATTGTAATCGGCTTTTTGTTGATTACAGCCGGCATGGTTCCACTTGTTTTCGGTTTTCATATCTTCGATCAATAGGTCAACAGAATCCACTATTTCCATGAATTGTTCTATATCGTATTCCGGCACATTGATGAAATATCTTTTAATTTCACTGGGCAACTTCATTTTTATTAATCTGATTATGTCACGATCGGACATTGGCTCGTCCCAGTACCTGGTTTTGTTTATATACTTTTCGAAATATTTGCGTAACGTTCCCATCTTAGGATTGTACATTTCTGGACTGTACAACTCCTTTCGTAGTCTTTCTTGCACACTATCGGACCAGAATTTTTGCAAGAATGCACCTTCAAACTGTTGCATCGTTAGACATTTTTCGGACACGTCGGTGGCCCACAGTGCCGCGTCACCTTGAATAAAGGAGACCACGAACTGTATTCTTTGTCTTTCCGTCCATGTCCTGGGAAACACATTCCTGAAGCTCTTAATAAATACAACAGGGTGGACATTTCGTTTTTCGCTATTGAAGGGTTGGAATGTCCTGTGTTTTATTACATTGTCCTCTTTTTTGCACATCTGATTGCTACATTCTGGGACATTCATCACTTCGTGATGTGCGCTGCACGGTATCGCGTGTTGTTCGTGCTCATAATTCGCATTAGGTTGCGGTTGCGCACTCGCACCCTGCCTACCGTCAGCGTTATTACAGTAATCAGTACGCGGAGTCAGATTCATGATCTGTCCGCCACTGTTTACATTGCTTTCCAACGCAGACAGTCTCCGCGCGACCTCCTGTTGCCAATTTGGCAACTCCGCAGTCACACGGGATTTGATCTGTGTTAATTCGGCACGTAGTGCGGCAGCGCTAGCGTCAATATTTACACTCGCGGTCGCAGTCGCTTGTTCTACAGCTGTTTTTACGTCGCTTTCAATCTTTGCAGATATCTCGCGATCCTTTACTTCTAGCCATTCATTTAATTCTTTTTCTACTTTTTGAGCTTGCACTTCCAAATATGCGTCAATACTTTTCCGTGCATCTATCTCCACATTATCCACGCGGTTGGTTAAAGTCTGGACATTGTCTTCAAGCCTAGCCTGCGATATCTGTAATTTTTGCATCTCTCCGGCTAAGCTTTGCACAAGATCGGGGATCTCTTTGCAAGCGTCCCGCATCTCGGCAAGTTCGCTTTGGATACTATCTAGCTTTGCTTCACTGCGCTGCTCTTGCTCAATGAGCTTTTGCGTTAATTTTTTCTCCTGCTCATGAAGCATCTGAGCCAGTTTTTCGTCTCTTTCCCTATCTCTTTCTTCTAACCTGCGCAGAAATTCAGCAAAAGGGTCTACAATCGGTGAGCATACTGGTGCCCCGCTTAATCTAGCACTCGATTGGCCCCCCTGCCCAGGCAGTGGAGTTGTTACTCTATTCCTATTCTGCTGTGGAGCGTCATTCACCGACCACAGATCCTCGCCCCCCACTCCGGAAATTATGTTATCCGAGGCGGTGGCTTGGGATTCGTTTACGTATTGCAAATGATCCTCACTTTCCATATTAACAGAATTTTGTTCTTCTGGTACGGATACTTTAGGTTGTCCTATCTTACCCATACTAAATTCACTTTAAGCCACTGACAAATCTTTAACACTGATACACACACGAATAATTATCCCCTCCAAAAATAAACACATAAATACACAAAACGAATAATTATCCCCTCCAAAAATAAACACATAATAATACACAAAACACCGAAGGTATCTCATGTGCACATGGGTTCGATATTCCGCACAGAGCTACACAGGATGCTTGCACAATAGGCCTTACCTTACTTATTTTTCTTTCTCGCAATCCTTTTTCTTTTCTACACTTTTTCCTCTCCAGATCTCCTCAGGGTGTGGTTTTGTTGTTGTAAATGTAAAAGAATTCATACAAGCATTAATATTTTACAACAATTAGACACATACATAATTACATTCATTACAATAGAATCATATTAATCGGGCCCCAAAGTTGCGGCGCCAATCTCGCGTCCGTCGGCCGTCGTAATTTAATATATATGTTATTATTATTTTTATTATTTTTTGATTGTTGCCGACTTACGTGGTGGGCCTTAATAAAAATGATATTTAAGTTGAACAATGTAATAAACTCGGCTAGTCAGTTCACTTTAAAGCAAGAAATCTTTAGTTATTAATTAAAATTGCGGCCCACACACGCGCGAGAGTATTTTTCTTACCTCCGTTGACCATTGTATTGTAGTCGGAGTCCTGGCTCTGGCTCTCAGCTATGGTACTGAAAATAAGAATCTTAAAGCTAACTATTTCTGCAACTTCGTGCGGCTGTGGAGAAAAATTAATATTATGTTAATAGCTGGCGAGTTTTCCGCTTCCGCTAATTTTTCGTAAGTTAATATCGCCACGTAATGGCGTCGTTGGCTGCATCGGCCGCTGCGATTGTTGAGCTGTAAATTACTTGAATGCAGGTTAATTCAAGGAAGGCGGACATGAAATCGGGATCACCTCTTACAAATTAAAAGTGCACAATAATATTAAATCGTTATATTATATGTTTAACTCATACAAATATGCTTACATTTGTCAGCACACGCAAGATGTCCCTCTAGACACATTCAAGACAAAAGAAGAAGTGAAGTCGACTAAAAAATTAACAAAAGAGCGTATCTTGTCGTCTCTTTAGATCATTCTGTCATAAATTATTTCTTTGCAATCTAAACCTACACAGAGAAATTATTATTTTACGGCTACATGATAAGAAATTTGGCACTGGGGACGCTATACACGCCACTGCATTACGGCAGTACTTGGCAACATGGCCAAGTTTTTGGCAGCGATAACACTGCTCCTTCCGCTCCGCCGTCTTCTTGCGTTCCCCGTCTTCTGATGCGCCGAGCACGAGGCCCAGCAATTGCAGCAGGGCAGCAGCTTTGCCTCCCTTTCCGCCACGACCGTACATTCTGGAGAGCTAGCGCTTACATGCAGCAATTAGCACGCCTCCGCAGCCTGAGCGGGAAAGCATTGACATATGGTCACGACACACTGCAGATATGGAGAAAAACTCATAAAATTTTGTTCGGCTGAAGCCGCACTTCAGGTTTCTGCCGCCAGAGCGTTCCAGAGCGCAGTGAGACAAAATGGCGACAGGAGCCAAGAAAGCGTATGTCGTGCTTGAAATGCACTCACATCAGTCAGTCATAACAGTGCAACGACACTTCAGGACGAAGTTCAACAAAGATCCACCAACTGCTGACTGCATTCGGCGATGGTATGCGCAGTTTAAAGCTTCTGGATGCCTCTGTAAGGGGAAATCAACGGGTCGGCCTACAGTGAGCGAAGAAACGGTTGAACGCGTGCGGGCAAGTTTCACGCGTAGCCTGCGGAAGTCGACGAATAAAGCAAGCAGGGAGATAAACGTACCACAGCCGACGGTTTGGAAAATCTTACGGACAAGGCTAAAGCAGAAGCCTTACCGTTTACAATTGCTACAAGCCCTGACACCCGATGACAAAGTCAAACACTTTGAATTTTCGGCGCGGTTGCAACAGCTCATGGAAGAGGATGCGTTCAGTGCGAAACTTGTTTTCAGTGACGAAGCAACATTTTTTCTTAATGGTGAAGTGAACAGACACAATGTGCGAATCTGGGCGGTAGAGAATCCTCACGAATTCGTGCAGCAAATTCGCAATTCACCAAAAGTTAACGTGTTAAAGTTTACGGCCCATTTTTCTTCTGCGAAAAAAACGTTACAGGACACATGTACCTGGACATGCTGGAAAATTGGCTCATGTCACAACTGGAGACCGACAGCGCCGACTTCATCTTTCAACAGGATGGTGCTCCACTGCACTTCCATCATGATGTTCGGCATTTCTTAAACAGGAGATTGGAAAACCGATGGATCGGTCGTGGTGGAGATCATGATCAGCAATTCATGTCATGGCCTCCACGCTCTCCCGACTTAACCCCACGCGGTTTCTTTCTGTGGGGTTATGTGAAAGATTCAATGTTTAAACCTTCTCTACCAAGAAACTTGCCAGAACTGTGACCTCGCATCAACGATGCTTTCGAACTCATTGATGGGGACATGCTGCGCCAAGTGTGGGAGGAACTTGATTATCGGCTTGATGTCTGCCGAATCACTAAAGGGGCACATATCGAACATTTGTGAATGCCTAAAAAAACTTTTTGAGTTTTTGTATGTGTGTGCAAAGCATTGTGAAAATATCTCAAATAATAAAGTTATTGTAGAGCTGTGAAATCGCTTCAATCATTTGTAATATCCCTGTATTTATATCAAACTCACCTTGCCTGTTAATTTCTTTATGGCATCAGGAATGACATTTAGTTGGGACTGAAGGTCCTCCAGTTTGCTCTTAAGACTGTCCTGTTTGGACTGAAAAATATTCTCATTGGTCTGAAGAAAGTTCTGTTTGGAACTGATGCCATCCTCTTTTGTTGATATAAATCGAAATTTGTCTTCATCATTGCATCTGTTCTTTTACAAAATTTCACAAACGTGTCTATACTGTTTAAAACGTCGAAGAAAAGGTAAAAGACAACAATTACTATGTGTGACTTAAAGCAATCATAGTAAGAGAACAGCGACTTATCAAAGAGATTCTATAAAAGAAAATGTGTGGTCGACTGCTATAGCAATGTAGCCACCTACACAGTTTCTAATCTGTTTTGTGTCTCTAATTATACTACCAACAAAGTGGACACAGAAAATAAAACAAATACAATAAATTATGGACCCAGAGCTGTAAAATAAAATAAAACAAAAATATCCACTTAAATGCTGTTTCAAGAAAACAGAGAACTACATGATGCACAAGTGCATAAAGACAGCAGTACATTCAGCCTGTGGGGTGTTGAAATTAAAATATGTATTTAATATGCAGGATTTTTGAGACATTGTGGATGGAACTGAAACACTGTAAAATTGCGAACTGTAGAAAAAGAAAAGAAATGGCAGCAATAGAACAGCAAGGCGAAACATTATGTGAAGAGAATATTTAATATAAAGCTACATTTACCGTAATGTGAAACTTCAAAAGCTATGTATGATGAACTCAAAGCAGTTTTTAAAAAAGGTGCTTCTCGTAGAACTCAGCAGTTGTTTTAAAAATTTTATCGTCTAAAAATAGAGACATAGATACGTGCATTGTATTTGAATGGAGTTATTTTCATCCAGAAAGATGTCAGATACTGTGCATTTTGCCAGATGAATTCAGACACTTTTCTTCAGCATGGGACTCATCACCCAATAGTGAATATGGAAAAATCTAATAACAAAGTTCATAAGAGAAGAGGAACGATTGGAAACTAATAATCAAAAGGAGAGTATTGCCATTGACGTTAGGTTTAAGAAAAGTAAAATAAAAGATCGAATTTGTAACAAATGTGCTGGAGACGAACATTTTGTTATATAATGAAAGAAGTATAAGAAGAAAGAAAACTGTCCTGCATGCAAGAAAAATAATCTCAGAGAAGAAGGTTGCTACTTTCAAAATTAAAATCAAATCCGGGAAAGAAAATAGAAATGTTTCAAGCCCGGTCCTAACTGCAAAAGGACAAACCACAGAGAAGAATATTGTTATTTTAAGAACAAAGACAACACAAAACTATCATTTTTCGCTTCTGAAGGCGTTAAAGGTCTAGTAACTCAACGAAACAAGAAACAAGACTTCAATGAAGACCCTGCATTTATTGCATATGAATGTAAAAAAGGAAAGGTTTCACAGGAAGCCAATGAGAAAGAGAATGAATGCTCATGGTTGTTGATAGTACAGTCATAGGACATACTTCTAACGAGGTGTACAAGTTAACAAACGTGAAACACTGTGACAGTCAACGCAGCCACATCGCCACTTACTGGCAGTGCATCACAGATGCAAGTTTTTTAGCCTTCTGCCTATAGGCATGTGCATGTACTTGTGCATTAGGTTCCTAAAGTGCCAAGCGTCAACAAGTGACAGCACAGTGAGAATACACAGAGGACGTTTAGCCTGAGCCCTACAGTGTGCGTTTGCCGTCGATTCGGTCATGTGGTTGATAGTCTTGCCCTCGTTGTGACATTATATCAAAGGGTTCTGGTATCTGCTGACGGCAAGTGGGGTTAACTTGTGGATCAGCAGGCCAGTGTGTCGGTGTCCACTTGGAAAGCGAATTGGAGAGCTGAACCAATGGTCTTACGTTGTGGACTTCAAATCTGATTTTGGTTCGTTTATGCTCAGGCTTTTTACGTTAGAGGATGTGGGGCAATTTTACCTTGGAGGTTCATGTGCCCATGCACACTCTGCATCAGAAGGGCTACAATTGCTCTGTGTGCAGTATGAGGAATTTACTGTGGAACTGAGATGAACAACTATCCTTGCTTGTAGTACTGAAATATTGTTCGATCTAGCTTGTGTTGTTTTAAAAGAGCACAAGCGTCTTACGCATATGGCGGAATGATTATAAATCGTGGTCTAAGTGCCTGAATGTGGCCATGTTGTGGTCCTCTCATGCAACATTAAAGCTGTATAGTGCTTAACTATATGATTCCCGTGTTGTAGAAACCGGTGCAAATTTAGCTGGTATTAAGCGTTAGCTCGGTGCAAGAGTGTACAGAGACGAGCGGCGTTCAGCTACTGTGGTCTTATTTGTCCGTTGAAGCCCTGGTAGCCGGTTTAGCGATACAGAATTTTTGCTTAAAGC
This sequence comes from Schistocerca piceifrons, assembly GCF_021461385.2. NCBI lineage: Eukaryota > Metazoa > Arthropoda > Insecta > Orthoptera > Acrididae > Schistocerca > Schistocerca piceifrons. The sequence continues at coordinate 488,758,278 of NC_060141.1, forward strand.
TACTTTAAGACCTTGCCCAATATCAGGAGAGTTCATAGGAACGTATGTGTACGTATGTACTTGGTAAAGCGAATTTTTAAAATGCTCTTCTTACTAGAGAGTCTACCACTGTACACTTGCGTACCTTTATTCTGTCAATCCTAAACTGTTTGCTGAACCCTAGACTAGAAGTAACCAGATTTCCAGCAGGGCTACGCCAGTGTAATTTTTTTTCCTTTCTATTCACTTGTCAATTGTATGTAGAATTTAGCTTGCAGTAGCTTAGTATATCTTGTTTGTTCTAACCCCTCTGCCTGTTTTTCTAAAGAAAGGGCAGTGACTGATGTCTAGCTATGTACTAGCCGCCTGTTCTTGAAAAGGTGAAACGCGCACTGGCAGAAACAGAAGTCATAATTATTTAATATTTTTACCTTGGTTGCATGAAGACTTCTGCTTCCATGTTGAACAATACTGACATACCTACATTAATCTAACACTTGGTGGCTTCACACATTACACCACTCAAAGACCGCCTAATCCATCGTATTTCCCTCACAGACAGCTACCTACAACTGTGCGGAAGTGCTCTCTTACTCCAACACTGCAATATCTCTGGGTCTGTGATATAAAGCTTATCAAAGACATACATCGTTTATAGAATCATATTCGGGTGCCATATACAAATCTGCCTCTGTATACTCCTTTCGACTTGGAGAGGTTAATACCACCAGCGCTGCATCGTCTTCCTAGCTTGCTATAATTCAGGAAGGGTTTGCTTTAGCAGGACGCTTCTCCATCGCACACACTCAGAAGATGTGGTTGCACTCTCTAGCGGACCATGTTGCACATGCAGTTAATGATATCTATATATGAAGATAGTAACTGTTCTCGAAAGAACAGATACCATTGATGCCCGTGCAGCTTTTCTAGAAATAAATGATAATTAACTGAAACTCTCAGCTGCTGCCAGGTGTTGTTGATATTGTTGATATACCTCGATGGGGACAGCTGAAAATGTGTGCCCCGACTGGAACTCGAATCCGGGATCTCCCGCTTACATGGCAGACGCTCTATCCATCTGATCCACCGAGCACACAGGAGTCCTGTATGTAGGGGCAAGGATTTATAGCCACACAGGGACAGTGGGTTGCTGCTGCAATATTATCACCCATCCTTATGTCCCTCCCAGCAGCTAGATCAGTGGGAGGCTACTCCCCTGCAATTCAGTGACAGCTTGCTGTCCCATTATTATTACCCATCCTTCCTACATAAGACTTTGGTTACACTAGCTGGAGCATTTCTCTAGTGCTACACTAATAACGAAAATAACGTCCCTTTGTCCAGAAGCCCAAGAATGGATAGAGCTACTCTCTAGTGCTTCATTAAAGGACAAGGGCAACTATCCCTCCCCAACTTTGATGCTTCACAACCATTGGGAAAATTTGAATTTCCCCACTGATTTTCGATTACCTGCCAATAGGAGCCAAGGAGTTAGACTGCACCAGTATTCTGGGATGCTTGTCTTGGATGTGACATGTCATTTAGACTGTTCCAGCAGTCTTAAAATGATGACATCAATAGCATACCCTACATCCTTACACATCAGCAATACGCAAATTGAATTTTTTAAATAAAGAATATTTCATTATTATTATGTCCTCTACAGACTGTATTATTGTTAATTATTAATTATTATTATTATTATTATTATTATGCTCTCTGCAATGCACTGTAATTAGCATTTGCATTTACCGCCAAAACTCGAATTTACGATGTAAATTTCAATTTGTCACCAGTACTGGAAATTCCCGCCAATACGGGTAGATGTTTCCTGAAGGGCTGGTTTGAATGATCAATTTAGTTCATTAGTCAATTAAATTGGTATCCAATGTATACCAAGACTGGCATCCTTTTTCTGGGAGAGGGAAGGGATGGGGGGTTTTCCAAGATAGATTATCCCAAGGGATTCATAAATCAGCCCCGATGGCTAATAAATCAGTTAACTTAACAATAGGTGATGGGTATTATGTTATCAATTGAATTAATTAGCATATGAGCCCCAGAACTCTCTTTGTGCTTCACTAACTCCTTTCAGAAATAATGGAAAAACGTGGTGACAAAATTATAAATGGATATGGTTTGGTTCAATAGCAGATAACAGGGGTGAAAAATAAAGAGAGCTACAGTAAGACATATTAAGATGGTAAAAATTCAGGTATTGTTAACTTCTGATATTGAGAATATTACTTCTTAAGATGGGTGCCTAGTGGTTCCAGAAATGACAGAAAATTTTCTTATGGGAATAGATTGGATATTAAAACTTTTTAATTTGGTAAGAAAGAGACTAATATACTCTAAGACAATACAAAAGACACACTATGGAGGAGTTATTCTAATTGGTCAGAAACTGATATTCATACAGGTTCAGGAAAGTTCAGAACTGTAAACTGCAGCACTGCAATTTCACTGTCAGCTGGGCAGGATACTAAACAGGGGACATGTCAATACCAGGGCATAAAGAAGCATTTGAACACTATAAGCAGATGCCAGCATTTGAAAGAGGACTTGCACTTGGGCTCAGAAAAGATAGTTGAAGTAATCAGAGAATTGTTGAACAATGTTTGTAGGAACGCTTGAACCATGGTTGAACACAGTGTCAAGAAGGATGTAGTCGATCTACAGAGATGACAGAATGTGAAGATCGAGCAATCATTGGAGAAGTAGTCACTGTCCTGGCTCCATCATCATCGTCAATCTGATATGCAACTGGTGCTTCATTGACCACAGGAATCATTTACAAGTGGCTCAAAGAAAAGGGGGGAGGTGAGTTCACAGAGCCCATTTCGCTGACTACCATGGACCTCTGTACGCCAACAATCCCATTTTCAGTCACATTAGCCTTGGAACTTCTTCCACTGTAGTAGAAATGTCTTCGGTGATGAGTTCTGCTTAAAACTGAGGCCCAAAAAATCAGCAAAGAGGTGCCTGGAGAGTCCCTGGCCAGTGGGGATCTCAGCCCTCCATTACATGCTGAGAAAATGGATTCATGAGGAGTTGTAGAGAGAAGTAGTGGTAGATATTCAGAAAACGGAATCATGAAAAATTATATGGGGAAGTAGTGGTATAAGTAACAGTCCTTAGTAATTGTTTCAAAATCAGATGGAAGTCTTATGGTGGTGTTTCATTCAAGATATTTAAGAAAATTTTCACAAAGATAAAACGATCACTCAGATAATATTGGTAAGTTTTTATTTAAATTTGAATTTCTGAAATTTCACAAAATTCCTCTTGGTTCAGGTTCTAGAAAACACACTGTATTTTTATATGGGGTTTCGTTACCAATATTTTGTTGTAATGTAAGGATTAAATTTATCAGTTTCTAAATTATTTAGTACGCTACATTCTGTTTTTGGGAAAGAAATTACTTAAAGGGGAATTGTCTATGTGAGTGATATCTTAATAAGTGGAAAAACATGTGAAGAACACAATAAATTATGAGGAGAAGTATGTTTAACCCAAGGGGGTGGAGGAATAATATTGAAATTCGAAAAATGTAAATTTGTTGTAATTGAAGTAAAATTTTTCAAATATATTATCTATGAAAAACAGATGTTATCTAATGAAGATAAAATTGGAGCTATTTCCAAATTTCCAGCTCAAAAGAATAAGAAGCAACTAAAATCATTTTTCAGACTAACAGAATTCTATAGAAAATTCATTAGTAACCAGTCCTTCAATACCACTTGTTCATGTAACTTATTGAAGGAAAACACAGTTTCTGCTCGAAATTAAGAATTTCAAGATGTATTTGATGAAATTAAAAAGCAACCGTGTAAGTGTCAAATCTTGTACAGACCAAATATGTGTGTTCCTTTATGTATTATGACCGATGACAGTGACACTGGATAAGGTGTAGATTTATTTTAGGGAAAGGAAATAAACAAGAAACTGAATAGGCTAGAATCTGCAGCATCTGATTGTTGGGTGCTGCAAAAACGTAAGTCATACCCAGTAACTGAAAGTGAAAACCTAGCTATCCAGTGGGCATTTAACAAGTATAAAAATTATCTTTTGGCTCATAAAGTAATTGTTTATTCTGATCATGAATCATTAAGTTAGTTGCTAGAATGTAAATTATACAACAATACAATTACTGGATGAGCCTCATTTCTGCAATACTTTGACTATGACATTACATATGTTCAGGAAAAGTATTATATCATTGCTGCTGGTCGTTCAGATTACCTATGGACGATAATTTTGAAATTAGTAATGCAGACTGAGAAAGGGAACTGAAAATTTTGTATTTAAAGGAATTAAATGTTGGAGAAATTCGGAAAATCTCTAAAGATCTCAGGGCAAATAAAAGCTGTGATGAAAACTGGAAGAGAGTCCAAATCTGTTTAGAGAAAAAGGGGATACATAGATAGAAATATCACAAGGTACATATAGGGATTTTTCTAAAAGACCAAGACCACACTTGGACCTTTGGAAGTTGTGGCGGTCTTAGTAACACATTGACCTTTTAATTAAGTATGTACATGAAAATTTTGGACCTTGTGGTGCATCAAAATTTATATAAAAGGTACAAGAGAAAATGTGTTTTATAACATTGATTGAAGAGTAAGAGAGAAATGTGTTATTGGTGATTGTACCCAATGGCTAAAATTTAAAAGTCAGACTTGCAGTTGGTTATTGCAGATTTATTTCGGCAATTGATTTCTGTGAGCCATTGCTAAAAACAATAGATAGAGTTTATTCTATCTTTGTAATGGCTGACATATTTTTTAAATGTATAAAACTTTTCCTGTTTAAGCAGTCAACGGGCACACAAATTATTCCTAAAATTGCAGGCAATTATTTCAGTAATACTGGCATTCCCAAACTATCCCTGCTGATAATGGGTCGCAGTTTACATACAAATCGCAGAAAGAGTTTCTTCATCAAGCAAGAACAGTGTTTTGATTTTTGTTTATCACACTTGCAGCCAAAAGTTATATAAGTGAGAAACAAGAAGACTTTGTGCAACATATTTCAATAAATACATGTTAATGAAATTGCATATAATGTATCAATGATTGTGAAGGTATTATGAATAACTTACACCACATATAGACAGGATTTTTACCCTTGAAAACTATGTACAACCGAAAGCTGGCTAATTTTATTTCGGAAAATGTTGAACACCAAGTTTATACAACTACATCACCAGAGGAAAGAGAGGAAAGTGTTGAGGAAACTATGAGATAACAAAGTAACTGAAGGAGAAAGGGACATGATCGAGTTAGCATAATGTTGTGATTTAATGTTGGAGATTTAGCCTTAGTTATATCCGAAAAAAATCTAAACTGATAATGTCTGAAGTCCCTCTGAAGTAGTTGAAAATCTTTACCCAAATACATAAGAATGGGTTTACACTAAATCCAAAAACTGTTTTGGTTACACAATATTATGCAACTACCATGACAGTACTGTCATTCGTAAAATCATCATTTTTTCCACTTGTTCATTCTGACAGCCTAGTGTTTATTATAGATTTTATTTTACAATTTTGGGACACCATAAGGGACAGATGTCCATTAAAAGTAAATATAATCACAAAAGTGTTGAGCAGCCAGAATTGATTACTGAGTCTATGAATGAATTTAAAAATTGGCTGAGAGTCAGTTACAGAATGAACTGCCATTTAAAATTTCTTGTAAAATAAAATCTATGATTTATACTTTTGTTCTCTGAAACAAATATGATTTAAACTTGGAAAAGAAAAATGAAATGCGTTCTTCTTTAGCATATTTAAATATTTTATAATTATTTTGTATACATGTCCTCTTTTCTGCCAATAATTTAAAATTATTTTGGTAAAACAAATTTATAAAATGGTAGATAATATCTTGACAAATATTGTGATTATTTACAGTTGAGACCCATTTAAAATTATTTGGTATTCTGATCATGATTATTTGTGTTGGTCCATTTCAACATTTTTAAATGTTTATTAAATGAATCTGTCTCTACCTTCATTTTATACAGAATGTGTTAAATTATTATTGCATTGTTAAAATTTGGGTCTCTGAAACCATTTGCATTCCCACATCTTGATATTACATCACTCTGTTTCTAACTAAAGAAAACTAAATAATATTCCCAATGTTAAAATATTTTTTCTTCATTAGAATTCCTTTATTTTGTCAGAAATAGTTAAGGACATCTGCCACTTAATATTAAGGGCTGTAAAATGGATTATATCCATGTTTTCTTATTTCTACAAAACTTAATTTGTTTCATCAGTCAGTATAAGAGAAGTATAAAATTATTGACAACATGTAGTCTTTCAAAAAGGAACGATGTGATAATGCTGCGGTGTGGCCCTCAGCTACATACCCTCTGACTCAGAGTTGCAATATTAAAAGTTTTGTCTGGTTTCATTGTCTAGGGGCTGGGATACATAGTTGCCACATTACAGGCCAAATACTGCTGAGTCTACAGTATACGATAAGAATACACAATGAATCGAATGGTCGAAGGTTTCTATCACTGGGCAATTGCGAATTATGAATGTAACATATAAATTTTTAAATGAAAGATTGCAATTAAATAAAATCTGTAGGTACTACCTTAACGACTTTAAATGATGAGTATAACAGTAGAAGTACTTTTGAGAATGTGGTATAGTTCTGCAAAACACTTATTGGTGTTGATGGTCCAGCAATTAAATAAAATATAAGTTGAATAATAGGGAAAGAATAGATTCCTATGACACATAATTAGTTATGAACAACAACACAGCTCATGAAATATTCACTTCTAAATGCACACTACGACTTCACTGCAGAAGCCATGGAAATCACACAAGAGCACAGGTCGGTACCCTGAAATATTTCTATCCTCCGTGACCATGTGCAAACTGCTCCACTGTCCTAGTCCTTCCGTGATCTCTGTGTCCTTCACGCTGTCGGGTCCAGAACTTCCTGTGTCACGTACCATACTTCACATGTCCTGTGCGACTGTCCCTCTCGCTGCACTGTTCCGAACTCCCCTCTATTCACTTTGGTACTCTCCTCTCTTAATAACGAGCGCTGTGATTGGCGATAGCGCTCCATCTATGTCTTCAAGGCAACACACATTCACAAACATAATAAAACATATTCAAAATAATGGATTTACATTTAAATAACCTGAAATTAAATAAGTATTCCTATGGCTGGACCATAAATACTCTCTAACACACATTAGTAACTACATAAACAAATTAAATAGACATATATCAAAGGGCTAGCATGCAAAAGTAGGACAGTAGTCTAATGTCTTTGTGCTTTCTAAACACAGTAAATAATTGACAAATTTCTTCATGAATTGCATATATCGGATATAAAGAAAGACATAGATGAATAAATATATTTTAAGCATGCTGCTGCCGTTTTCTCGTGTAGCTGTGGAGTGCTTATGGCCTGACGGGATCGTTAGTAATATGCCACTTTGGCCTCCAATATCTCATGTACTATTCAAGTTACAAGCCTGTAATTTATACAAATTTAGGTTTACACTAACAGCTTTCTAAACATATGTAGATCGACGAAATCGGGTGAGCAGTTTAGATTTTGGAAGTTCGTTGCAGGGTGCTACTTGTATAATTTATCGCCAGATACTAAACTATAACTAATACATATATTTAAAATCTGATTACACCATCAGAATCGTCGTGCTAATAATGGTAATGTACGTGTTTCTTTTTGAGGTATCATGATTCATCTGGCTACTATTAATTTCTATACAAACTGTGAAATGTCTGCCATGATGGTTTCACAAAGTCCGCCATCTGTGGCACTCTAGGCACACACACCTCCTTCATCAACACAAAGCACCATCTTTGTCACAGCGGAATTCCCAATCACATGGCAGGACCATGTGCTGCGGCTACCCCTCCCATCTGGCTAATTTTTGGCACCATGTGCTTGCTGCTGGGTCCTGGCTGGCCAAAAGGCCTGTGCGGCCGCCCCAACTCCAAACATATATTTCCAGGGCGCCACAACTAGCCTGTTACCTCACAACCATAACCACTAACGAACCTGGAAATCCTTTGCAATTGCTAAATGTGAAAGGGAATTGGATAGACATTCTTATCTCCTTCTCCCACCTTTCTCTCTTTATCTCCTTCTCCCCTATGTTTCCCTACTTCCTCCAACTTTTTATCTCTATCCATCTCCTCTTTATTCCTCTCTATCCATTTTCTCTATTACTTCTGTCCCTCTCATATTCTCCCATCCCTGTGACGTTTGTGCTTTGTTTCTTGCTGTTGCCAAAGCTCGTTGACTGGGATGTGAAGTCTCCTAAAATGAGTGGCTAAATCGTATTCAAGATTTAACAGACCTCCCTTACTACTATATCACGAGGACAGTAGCATCCAGCCAATACTTTGCATTGTTTTGATCTCCAAATGGATCAGACCACAAACTTTGCCATGAGGGATGACTCAGATTCTGTAGTAATACTCTAATCATAAGCAGGTAAGACATAAATATTACTTTCCTGTTTTCTATTAAAACCAACTGGGAGGAAGGAAACAAAACAGCACGTAGTTTTCTATCCAGCTTTGGTTCAAAATTATATATAAGGAGAATGAATATTTGTGGGGGAAACAATTTGTCTAGTCTTTAAATCCCCTGCCATTGTAATTAAAACTGACTGCAGGGAAGAAAATGAAACTAAAAAATGTAACAGCTCAGCATAGCACAACATATTCTTTCTCACAATCAGTTTCAACAGATAATCTGTTCATCGTTGTTTACAAAAAATATGACCTACATCCACCTGAATAATTATTAGAGTATTGTGTAGAAAGTAAGTCGATCAAAAACTTTTCTAGATTTTGAAATATGTGTTAAAACACATAGCCTGACCACCCAACTATTCATTAGAGTATCATGTTAAATTTGAGGCAAATTGATCAATAATTTATGCTAACAACATTTTCCCTTTTATGTACTGTACATAAATGTATATACTATTATATTATAAATATATAGTTCATTTCAATCCTAAAGTTTATTAGTGTATGAGGACATAGTCTGAAACATATGGTTCAATAAATTTTTGGACCTTTTTCTATAAATGTTTTCTTTTATATATTGTATGTATATCTATATACCATATATATTAAAGTGTGTCATATTGGTGGGTGGTTGCTGTTGGGTAGTACTCACTTTTTTTAAACCCTACCATTTAATTTATGACCCTATTGTCTTATTACTCTTGCTAATCTTCTTTCTTCTTCTGTGTAGTGTTCTAGCCAAATTTCTCCAACAGTACCAGTATTCTTTCTTTCTTACCATCGAAAAATTAGAAGCATCGGTCTTTCCTTGGTCCAGTGTCTGAACTATGCTTTACTCTTGAGTTCATGGTGTTCAGTAAGTGGTCTCTCTGTTTATATTTATAAATGGGCTCTTGTGAGAAAAATCCCTTTATTTTTAATATATGTGTATTAGTGTCAAATTTCACTAGATAACAGTGAAATAATTACCTTATTTATTATGATGTAGCATATCTATTTCATTATAATTATGTAACAATGTATTAGGGAACCACACTTATAGCCAAATAGATTAAAGATAATATTTTGTATACTGATACACCAGTCCTCTTCCTTAAAAAACTGCTAATTTTTTCAGATGTGTTTCTATAATGTTGAGCCAAAAGCTCAATAAAGAATGAAACGATGACAATGTGATTTTAAATCTTAAAGGGACAAAACTTTGACAAAATGGAAATTATGGCCAAAGGATAAAAAGGGTTCTGAATACAAATAATAACTCATCATGTGAATTATTATTTTTACCAGCATCACTTTATATGGTCAAGGAGATGCATCACATTTCTATAAAACTGGTATTTTCTAAGTGTGTTGATTCCTCAAGAAAGTGTGTATACTTACACAAATGTGCTTTGTGGTATAAATTCCATATTGTTGATCACATAAACATTTTTCAGTATATTTTCCTATGTGTGATAGCCAGTGTAATAAAATGTGTAACTTGATGTATGTTTTTTAATGCAAATACTGGCACATTCTGATAGATTAAAAGCCCAATTCACAATAGCTATTTATTTCCCTTCTGCTGAATTGTGTTCTTGAATAGATGAGAAGATTAAGAAAATGGTAAATTTTCAGTTTTCAGTATTAAATGATTTCAACAACTAGGATTTCAGTGATTTTGTGAAATACTATTAATGAATACATACATGTGACTTTTGAACCACATCTGCTTACAATATGAGATTATTTTGGATTTTTCCTGAAAATTTCATACAAGACTTTTAATTAAAAGCATGATTTTCACTTTTTCAATGTTAGTCGTGGTTAATTAATTCCTAACTCTGCCTATTAATTTGTGTCTATATCATTTCTTCATTTTTATTGTAGAATTTGTGGATACAGCAAAAAACAATCTGACTTCAGAAACAATTTGTTTCAAACTATGGGATGGCTAATTTTCGTAAATGTATTTTTTACATGTAATCACACACTCTCATATATATTCTATGCCTGGCATTGTGTCAGGAGGACATTATAATGCATGAAAATATATGGTAACTTATTGAGAAAAAATGAAATTTGAGATATCACTTTATTTTCAGTAAATTATTTTCCGATTTTAGGCTACAGAGTATGAGAGCCATGTACTTCACATACTTATAATGCATTGCTGCAGTGACAGTTCTGTGTTTTCCAAAGTTTGTCTCTCTTTTAATAATAATTTATGTGTTCCTGTGTGATAATCATGTACTACAAAATTTAGTTATGCTACAAATATCACTGTAGAATAACCAAAATTCGCTATATATATTTGATCAGTAAAGAAAGAATTACTCTGATATTTCAAACTTATAGTTAATTTTTTCACAATTAACTTAATGGAAACACTAAGTACAATTAAATCTTGTGATTGGGCTTATTTTTAAAATAACTGAATTTATTTTCATAACCATATAAACATCTTCTGTTTCCATTATATTTATAAGAATTTACGATTCACAAAAATTATTATTTTATAAAAATTTCACTCTATTATTAAAAGTGGACATAACACCATCTACTAATTTGACTAGAACAAGCTTCTATAAAGAATTTTCTTTTATATATAACATGAAATTTGCACCAAATGTGTGACTTCTGTTTCTCACTACAGTGGAACCACTTCTTGTAAACGCTTAGACTGGTGATACACCAAGCATTTTGAGATTGTTCAGCTATTATGAGAAAACATGTATGTAACCTTTTCTGAACTGTGTTAAAACTGTTCTGTTGTTATTTTATATGTGAAGTTTGTGAACAATTTTGCATTGAGTAAACATCAAAACAAAATAAAAAGTTCTAAAGCTAAAATTTCAGCATTGCACCTCAGGCATGACATTGTAGGATATGGATCACATATACATTTATTATGACCTCAAGTTGATGCTAACCCCTAAATGCTAATGCCATATAAGAGATAAGTAATAGTATGACCTCTTTCTATACAATAATAATACATGGAAAAAATAGTGTTTTGTGCTGAAATATATAAATAAATTAATACCATATCTAAAGGAGAAGTTATAGTCTGAAATCAATATAAATTTTACAGTGGAGTGTGAACACAATAGTAAGACAGTGCAGTTATTGAATTACTATCCTTATCCATGTGCTTTTGTTGTCAATCCATTTATCATTAGATCCTTATTTAAATGTACATCATCAATTTTCATCAGCTGAGATTCAAGAATCAGTATTCACTTTTCAGCTAATGATATATATATATATATATATATTTTTTCATCCTCCTTGATTCTTCATGAGTTATTTCCCATTGGTCATTGATATCAACCTCATAGATATACTTAAATTATTCTCTTACATTTGATTTTAATTAACATTAAATCAATAACAAAATAATATTTCATAGCCTTAACTCATTTCATTGCGTTACAACTGAATAAAATGAAGCTCCAAACCTCCTTCAACATCTCAGTGATCACTCTCTGAGAGATTCACCCTGTGTGATTAATGTTTTTTAGTATAATATTTATACTCTATTTCATCAGTATTTTATCTTATAAATAATTATACCCAAGGGTTACATATTTTCCACTTGCAACATATAGGAAATTAAGTTTTTATTTTCTATATGGTTTCCACACTGAACAGAATGCCATTATACTTTTCTGTTATTTCATTTATAGGTCATCTGCTGCTTTATCTCGGACTTTCTAACAATGGAAACTGAAGAAAAAAGAAATTTCTTCACTGATCTGTACAAATTTCTCTCTTACTGAGAAATATGTTAATCGACAAGCCTACTTGTGTTATAGTCTTGTGTTATTGTGGAATAAGTTATTATTAACCAATGCGAAGTTCACATTGTAAATTAATGGAGAGTAAAACAGGGGAGTCCCACATCAAACAGTTACACCTCATGCCTGAGATTCAAGTATTAGTGAACTAAGAAAAATAAGATAGCAGAAACTTTAAGAAAGATGAAGTTACCCATTTGTAAGACATGGTGCCCATGTCAAATGGCCACTTCACTAGCAATTCGACTACTAGAGATGATTAGCCGTTACATGAGGCGAATCGATTTTATGTGAAACAGTTTGTATAAACACATTTTCACATGTTTTTCCAAATTTCAAAGTCATCAAAATTTCTGTGGCCACAGTCTGGCACGCTGAATATTGAAATAGTTGGTAGTAATATGGATTTATATGAAGACATAATTAATTTCCCATGCTAAGTAGACAAAACGATTTTTCAAACTGTTAATGCACTAGTAGTAAAAATTTGTAACATAAACATACCTGACCACAATATGCCAAAGCAAAATATCGCTGTATATGTTTCTAGATACAGATCACTGTACAAATATTGTTAATATGGTGTGCATGTAATGGTAGAATATCTTCTAAAATTAGTTTCTAATGAGAATTCTACCATCATGTAAATGGGTAACGATGATTATTTGCTCATAATGGTAATGATGAGCTTCCAAGCAGAATAACTTATTCAAAAATAATTATTTTGAAACGACAGGCAGAAAATATTAATTTCTTTCATATTATATACCCGGAAAAGTTTTCAAAAAATTCTCAATATCTGTCAAGGTATTAGAATGCATTCTTCAGCAACATCTCCAAGCTACGATTTGTTTCCAGAAACCTGGAACTGGACAAGAATGACGAAGTAGGTCGTCGCAGCAGCCACGATGCTTTTCAGCAATGACAGATCCAGCGTGAAGAACCCAGCTGCACTGTAGTGGAGTGTGTTGCGCGCCAGCTGTTCCCCAAACAGCTGCAGCTCTTCTTGGCAGCCACAGCCAGCAGACAGCATCTGAAGTTTGGTGACCAGCCGCTGCGTACGGTTGGCTTCTTGCACAACCATGTCACAGCTGTAGGCAATGCTGAACAAGCGACAAACCAGCATCACAGTCCATTGCAACGTTGTAATACAGGCATACATGGATATAGGTGACGTTCCATCTAACTGTAGTAGAAAAACTGCGAATGTGTAGAGCAATGCGACAATATTCACGAAGGAACTAGTCACTTCGAAGAGATTGTTTGGACCATAAGCCCTGTCGACAGCTTTTGCGAGATCACTTAGAATGCAATAGATTTTACGCAAGTGTTTCACTGAGACACAATGTGGCATATTGTATGTAGGGTGCTTCGAAGATGCTTGAGCTTTAGAGACTACTAACGTTGACGGTGAAGAAAATTCTCTGATAAATAGATTACCAGTATTGTGTGTGTTTTGTTTTGATAACGAAAATTGTAGTGTTTCAGAGATCTTGATATCAGATTCGTTTTCTGAGCTAATCTCGAACACTTGGAGGAGATTCTCATTCAGCTGAGCAAAATTTCTTCCCACAGCCCCGTTAAGTACCATGAACTGCAAAAGTAAGATATTTCTCAAGAAATGTATGATATGAACAGGTGTATCTGAAAAATATTTTAGTGTAATTCCGTTATCCCAAAGCATGTTACCATACAGAAGAAGCGAGTATGCGATTACTACAATTGTTCCCCTTAGCAGGAGAGTATTCAATCGGATGTACTCAGCTTCCTTATCGTTATTCAAAAAAGTTCCAACAGTAACCATTTTTAAGAAGAAAAAGTGAACGTCGTTTTGTTTCAAAGAAGAGTTCCATAGAATACATGTCACAGCAGAGCTTGTTGCAACTGCAACGGTGAATACATAAGTATACTTCGCAATGCTTTCAAAGTTTCTGTACCCATTAGTGGCTTTCCACACTATATCAGATACGGCACAGAGAAGAATAAGGAGTACGACAGATACACAGTAAAACCTCGCCCTTTTGCGCACAACCACCCGTCCACTTTCACTGTCAAACGAAATAGGAGCAGCACCAGTCGCTTTACACAGGAAAAGAAAAACACGAAACTCTGCGAATAGTTTTCTTAACGTATACATCTGCACGGAATCTCTTCGGGACAAACGACGAGCCCTTTGAGAGTGAAGCGAAGCACAGACTAGCAGAAATAGCAGCCCACTGCGCTCTGCATAATCACAGTACTTCGCTCTTTCTATGCTCGTTACATGACAGTCAAGAAGGCGAAAATTATTTCGTTACCAAAAAAAACGCCCTTAAAATCTCTTCAAGATAATCCCATTGTGCTGGTCTTCTACTGTCCTAGAACAACGGATCTCCTGATTTAATTTCCTAAATACAGTGTCACGTTTTCCTCGTGCAATCCGTTTACGAACAACTGAATTTCATTATCTTTCCTAATTGTCACATATACAGGTAGCACCTGCTTTCATTCTGATGACGTTGGCGCCAGACCTCATTGCCTCACGTTTTATCGTTTTGATTGTTTGGATAATTAATTTGGTAGCAACAGCTGTCAGCTATATAACGACAACGTCGCTGCCGCTCGTATCGCCTGCGATCAATAGCGACTTAGGTACAATGCACACGTCGGGAAGCTCATCGACTTTACTCTTTGTACGTAGAAAATGTACGTCTACTCAAGGTTGTAAGTTCGTGGACACATTGACCTACAATTAAATAAAAAATAGTTCCCATTCCCGGTTTCGACCAAAGTGTTTAATTATCATTGCTTCTAAGGCAAATGCCGAAACAACAAATACCCTGACAAGTATTCTCAACTGGAATTCATTACACCTGTTATTTCACTAAAAAATAACTGACTTCACCAAGACTCACGAGTCAAAGAGACCACTTTAACTAGTGAATAAAAAGTAAACAAAATCCGAACAAAAGGGGTCACCTACGTATTGTTATTATCGTATCTATATTTTGACTCTTTCCCTTATTTAAAAACTACTCACCATGAACATTCAAGGGCTATGTGATTGTTAGTAATTAGAGGAAGTGGCATTTATGCACTTCAGTTGCGCTGTGTGCGCAGTGTCAGCCGAACACTGAAGAAATTTATTTTATGAATTTACAGATTCATTAAATGCGCAATTGAATTAAGGGAAAACGTAACGGAAAATGTAAGTTTATTTACAAAGTAATTACACTACTGGCCATTAAAATTGCTACACCACGAAGATGTGCTACAGAAGCGATATTTAACAGACAGGAAGAGGATGCTGTGATATGCAAATGACTACCTTTTCAGAGCATTCACACAAGGTTTGCGCCGGTGGCGACACCCACAACGTGCTTACATGAGTAAAGTTTCCAACCGATTTCTCATACACAAACAGCAATTGACCGGCGTTGCCTGGTGAAACGTTGTTGTGATGCCTCGTGAAGGAGGAGAAATGCACACCATCACGTTTGCGACTTTGATAAATGTCGGATTGTAGCCTATCGCGACTGCGGTTTATCGTATCGCGACATTGCTGCTCGCGTTGGTCGAGATCCAATGACTGTTAGCAGAATATGGAATCAGTGGGTTCAGGAGCGTAATACGGAACGCTGTGCTGGATCCCAACGGCCTCATATCACTATCAGTCGAGATGACAGGCATCTTATCCACATGGCTGTAACGGATCGTGCAGCCACGTCTCGATCCCTGAGTCAACAGATGGGGACGTTTGCAAGACAACAACCATCTGCACGAACAGTTCGACGAAGTTTGCAACAGCATGGACTATCAGCTCAAAGACCATGGCTGCGGTTACCCTTGACGCTGCATAACGGACAGGAGCGCCTGCGATGGTGCACTCAACGATGAACCCTGGTGCACGAATGGCAAAACGTCATTTTTTCGGATGAATCCAGGTTCTGTTTACAGCATCATGATGGTCGCATCCGTGTTTGGCGACATCGCGGTGAACGCACATTGGAAGCGTGTATCCGTCATTGCCATACTGGCGTATCACCTGGCGTGATGGTATGGGGTGCCACCGGTTACACCTCTTGTTCGCATTGGCGGCACTTTGAACAGTGGACGTTACATTTCAGATGTGTTACGACCCGTGGCTCTACCCTTCATTCGATCCCTGCGAAACCCTACGTTTCCGCAGGATAATGCACTGCCACATGTTGCAGGTCCTGTACGAGTCTTTCTGGACACAGAAACTGTTCGACTGCTGCCCTGGCCAGCACATTCTCCAGATCTCTAACCAATTGAAAACGTCTGGTCAATGGTGGCCGAACAACTGGCTCGTCACAATACGCCAGTCACTACTAATGATGAACTGTGGTATCGTGTTGAAGCTGCATGGGCAGCTGTACCTGTCGCCATCCAAGCTCTGTTTGACTCAATGCCCAGGCGTATCAAGGCCGTTATTACGGCCAGAGGTGGTTGTTCTGGGTACTGATTTCTCAGGATCCATGCACCCAAATTGCGTGAAAATGTAATCACATATCATTTCTAGTACAATATATTTGTCCAATGAATACCCATTTATCATCTGCATTTCTTCTTGGGGTAGCAATTTTAATGACTAGTACTGTACATCCACATTTATTAATGTACAAATTAACATATTGTGAATGTGTAAAGCAAAAGAGTTGTGATTTAACAGAAAAATATAATATTTATGCAAGATTAATATGTTACCAGAAAACTTAATTCTTAATTTTTATTGTCTTTTTTTAATAAAAATCCATAATTCAAATTCTAATCATGCAATTAAACTGAAAATTTTATTGTAGTGTACTGAGAAACTTATAAGAGCACTGAATTACAGTTATTAATTTATGGTACAAACTGTATCAGTAACAGAGTTTTTAATTTTGTGCATCCAAAATTAACTTGTTTTCTACATACAATCATCTAAAAATTAGAATGTAATGCAAGATCTCATATTTTTTAGTTCCAGACAGACAGCAACACGCTGCAAACAGTTCCCGAAAATTTCTACTAATGAGGCATATACTTTTTGGGAAAGGTCTTCTAATAACGTAAATAATGTAAAACAGAGAAAATGAGGTTCACAGAGTTTCTTCTCATACTTCTACATGTAATAAGCTTACCTCAATTTTAGAATCCTCCATGCTGATGCTCCTCATCCTCTAAGTTTCTCTTCTCTCCCTTTCGAATCTGCCTAGCTTGTATTTGCCAATATGACACTGATCTGTTAGCTTTCTTGACCCTGCTCTCGTCGGTGGAGTAAAATGCTTTTGTTGTAAACACACCAGGATCTAAACCAACTCTCTTCATCACTTCAATTCTGCCATTATTTCCGTTATTATAACATAAACCTGAATCATAGATACATATTTTGAGTATTTAAAATCCACAGAATGTCCTTTCTGAGCATCTATCCAAATTAAATTTTTGAGACTTTCATTAGCATCTTGTGTCTTTCTGTGAAGACACTTCCTCAATAAATCCGGATTTGGAGAAACCTGATTTTGGACTTAATTGCATTCATAATAGGTTCTAGTAATGAGTGTTTATGTGAATATGTCTCATTTCTGTTGTTGAATTTACATCAATCGTCTTTCGGACACAGATTGTGCATTGGTGTTTGGTGAGTGGATAGTTTGTGGAAAAAATTGCCCACACAGCACGCCTCATTGCCTCTACTAAATTACGCGTGTTTTTCCTGATAGCTCTCCCATAAAATAGCTTAAAAAGATTCAGTATCTTTCAGAGTAGGCCTCCTAGTGGTTCTCCATCATCAAGTACTTCACCCCATTTCTCTTTAAGCAAGCGAAGAAGCGTATCACCAAGCCTCTTTTGGATGTAACCAACACATTCGATCTTTTCTGTTGTTGTATTATACTGATTTTTATCTATTACAGCTTTGAACAAAGAGGAGTCCCTATCACCAAGGTATTTAGTATATATAACACCATACTGGTCCTCAGATCTGGAGAAAATCCTCACAACTGCAGCAGCCTCCATGCTCCCACTTGAGCCACTATAATCTTTAGAGCATGCTGCTGCATGCTTTTCTTGTCACAGTTTCTCACTCTCTTCATTCTTCGACATTTTCCTTGTTGCACACTGGTGGCAGTATTTTATTCATAATTTCTACATCTAAAACATTACCCAAGTCAATACCAATAACAGATGCAACTCCATACAGAGATATGTGACCCCTTTTCATCCAGGTCCCGTCTACAGGTACACACTGGTCAGTAACATTTGTAGGAGTTCCATTGCCATGAATATCTACCCCAGGATCTATTTCTTTTTGGTTTCTTTCCACCAATTCTTCCACTGCTTTCTTCATAGAAACTTCGGCAGTATTGCATACAACATCAGACATTTCTTTATTTATTTTTTCTAAGTTGTACAAGGTGGAGGCATGTTTAGAAAACCACACAATACATTACCTTCTTCCCTGCCCTAACCAAGGCATCTCAGAGCATATGCTAACCTAAAATTGCTTTCATAGGTACCAGTGTCCTTTTTGTTGCAGGAGTAAAATGAAAATTCATAGCCATACTAATTACAAATTAATTTAAAATCACAGGCTATTCTCACTCTTCTATCTTCAACCACAATTATGCATTCCGTATTTTTACAACTAACACATGAACATGAAAACTTTATAGCCTGGCAGAGAAGCTCTAAATCAATAAACCCGAATCCAGTGGAGTCCATATCAATATCATTCTCGCACCTGTACAATTCTTCTGTCCAAAGATTCGATGCTGAAGCTGAGATCTTATGTTCTTCATTTCGAGCTGCTTCCTCTTTTTTGTTGGTAAACCGACTTCCATGAAACCTCCGTTCCCTAAACACAGTTTTTTCCACCTCCCATAATGCATAAATCTAGACTTCCATGTAAAGGTTTGCGAATTCCACCTTCCACCTACTAACGTGTGACAGTATTGTCATAACGTAAGTAAACCACATGCAAGAAAGTTTCCAGACAAAGATATAGATGTCAGGCAGAGATATAGATGTCAGCTAAAGATATCGAAAGAAATATTCTTCACACTGACAAAAATTCCGCTCAAGCAAGCAGTTTCCCAACCGCCAGAAAAGGTGGGATTGGCCGCCAGCGCAGAGTTAATTAGTTCAACAATTTAAAGGCATTTATAAAGCTGCTATCACTGTAAAATTCACACGCAACGTGGATTAAAATATGTAGACCAAGAAAATAATATTTTGAAAAGTCTATTTTTAGGACCAAACTCCATTACTACTCCCCTTAATGCGAAGACTTAGACACAACAACAAAGGGACGAACTTTCTTTATATTTTTGCTAAACGTTTCGTAGCAGAATGTTCATTCCAAAACTTATTTTACAATAGACTCAGAGAAATGGCAGACCATGAAGGAGGTTAATCATATTCTGCGAACTGGACATATATATTACAAAGAAAACTATATACTCTCACAGCACACATCGTGCGTCAACAAAGAACTCTTAATTAACCTGCTTCCTTAAGATACATAGGAGATCAGTACCAACAATCTTCATGTTTCAACTCGGCATGTGATCCTCGTGGCAGAAATAGGAAGTGTAGATACATGAGGAAGTAAACGACTCTGAAGGTTGAAACACACAATTACTAACGCGACAGGAAACTACGGGAGGAATCGCACAGTATATTATCTGCATGCATTACGATCCCTTGGGAAGGCGTCAAGGGAGAGGAATCCAAGGCTACTATATTTGAGAACAGTCAGTAACTCCAACGAATCGCAGTCTATAGGGAAATTCCCAGCCAAATAGACATTCGTACTGCACAAGGAGTTCAGTGTGATGCAAATAGTTGGGCCCTCTTTGAGTGCTCAATAGATTCAGGGTCAAGCCGCGAAAAGCTACAATATAAGTAAAGTCCAATGCTCACAGATTCGAATACAAGTATGGACATTCGTTCTACTCGGTGAATTAAGAACTATTCAACTAACCAGTCTCATAGTGGGAATCCTCCACGCAAACTCACGTGGCGTCAGTACCACACAGAAATACTTCAACCTGAATAGTCACATTGGAACATGAATCATGATTACACTAATAAAAGTTGAAAATACAAGTTATAGATAATTCACTGAAAGTGATCAATAAAATGAAGGACTTTAGAACATCAAAATTAACTACTAAGCACAGAAACAGTTTCTGAATTAATATTGGTTAAAAACAATCTTGGTTGCAATTTTATTTTTTTTATTTTTCAAAGACGCGTTTCGCCGTGTACAGGCATCTTCAGGTTACCTAAATAGAAAACAAATACTGACGGAGTCCTCAATTACCTAGATCTGCGGTTACAGCTGCATGATAACAAAGTGTCCATTCATATTTTTAGGAAACCCACGACCACAGATGCTATTATTCATGCTTCTTCCTGCCATCCTCACCAGCATAAGATTAGGTTTTTTAGAGCTATGATTATGCGTCTATGCGAATTGCCATTATCTGAAGACGCAGTTAATAGAGAACTAGACAATCTAAAGTATATCGCCCGTAATAATGGCTTCAGTGTTGCGCTCGTTGATAAGATGTACCAAGACAAAACAACGATGCCCCTTCAGAGTTCACCCAATGCACCTTCTGTCGCAGAGCACAATTACATTTCTTTGCCATTTATGGGCAATTTTAGTTATGAATTGGCCAAACATTTCCGGGGAGTGGGCTCTCGTATAGTATTTTCCACGGCTACCAATCTCCAGTTTATGTACATATAAAATGAATCACCTAAAAAGAACAACCTTCAGGCATCGAGGATATATCCGCTGGAGTGTCGCGATTGTAATGCAAGATATGTTGGACAAACAGGCAGAACCTTCAAAATTAGATTGCAAGAAAATCTTCTTAATAGATGGGGACAGGTAAAACGGAGCTCTGCCTTTCCCCAACACCTTAAAGCCAGTGGCCACAGTCCTCCGCGAGTACAAAACCTTAAGATTTTGCATTTTGCGCAAAAGGATAAGAAGTTAAACATTTTGGAAGAAATTGAAATATTTAGGCATATGGAAGACAAAGATTTGTCTCTCCTTAACGGCCAAATAGCTGGCGCCAATCAGGCCATTTTAGAACTTATGAAATTGGTGTTAGTAATGTAATCCTGGAGATCTCTTAGTTCTGCCTCAATATGAACCCTGTTCCTCTTTGGTCTTATGTCGTCTTCTTAGCAAAGCCATTAGGGTTTTTTTTTTTTGACTCAAATAGGATACTTGCGAGTTTGTCACTTTAAATGATGACGCATTTTACACATTTCAATGTAGCTTTAAAAAAAAAGGGGGGGGGGGAAGATTACCCGAATTACGTCTGTCTTCCACGTTGGTGTGTATTTTTAAGCCTGATAATTTTACTTGTATTTTAGAAAAATAGTTTTCTTGCTAGACGTTCTAGCTCCAAATGACACAGTATTTAGTGTTATATGGGTGGCCTCTTTATTTGAAATTACTCTCCTGTGTTTTTAATGTTCTCGTTCTATTGGTATATGAATGAAAAATCTGTTTATGTTCTGCATCTGTGTGTTGTATTATACACCTTGTTTTCTCATTTTAAATTTGCCGCCTTCATTTATATTTTACTTCGTCAAAATTTTAGGATAAGTTAAGCACATGTGTTGCCCTTAGTAATTCCATCTTATCAATGTTTGATGTGAATTACATTTTTAAAGTTTTAGTGGGTATGTATATCCAGTTTACGAGCTCTCATTTTTAATCACTGCTGCGTCGCAGCGCCACCCTCTTGAGGTGATTCGGTATTAGGCTTCAGTACTGGCACACGACGCTGTGGCGCATTATGCTTACTACCTGAGCCCCCATCTTACTGTTACTCACTCCTGTGAACTGGAACGCGTTATGCAGATCTTGGTGCCTCTCGCGTCCATCTAGAAAAGGTAGTGATTTTACTATTTTGTATTTCTAGTTTTTACTGAGTTTAACGAAGGCGATTTTGGCCTCATATATTCGACGATGCCCTTTGGCTACACTGACTAAAGGATTCTTAAGAAATACCAAATTGAGGTATTTGCTCTTTCAATATGTGATCTGCTTATACATGCTTATAGGTTATCCAAGTCTGCACAGCGCGATCGCCATTCTTAAATAGATGTATTTGTTCTCTGTTTTGTATTTAGATAACCTGAAGATGCCTATATAAGGCGAAACGCGTCGTTGAAAAATAAAAAAAAACTAAAATTGCAACCAAGAATGTTTTTAACCAATGTTTTTAAGCACTGGTTTGCTGTTAAGCCACATATGGACTGGAAGAATTTCTGAATTTATCTAGTGAGTGTGCTGAAGGCACATGTTCAGTATCAAACCTATAACAAAGTAATGTTCTAACACCACGGTCCACGTAATATTCATGAACTCTTAGAATAAAAGCACTGTCCTTCCTCAATATAAATGTTGACTATTAATTTGAGTAATTTGGCGCTGTTACCTCCATTGCAAACGAACATTTAACCACATCAGAGAAACTTACTTAAATCGTGCTACGCGGAACACGAATATTGCCCTGGGGCGGTATATAATAAAGAAGATAAGTGCAGTTCCAGAGAATGCACACGAATGTGCAAATACAAATGTTGGTTTAAACCGTTATTGCAAATTTTGGCTCTCACGTAAGTCTCAGGGTATGATTTCCACACTTGATGCATTAGTTATACTGTTCCACACCTGCGTATTTGCTATAGTTTTTTAATTAATTATTCACTCAGACATGAGTACAGTTTATGCTAGGGAACAAGAATTAGGCGATTATTATATTAAAATCAGTTTTTCACTACAAAGTTCAATCGCTATTTATTAGTGTTGTCCTTTTACTTTCGCACAATGAAATTATCACTGGTGAGACGGTTTACAGTTTTAGTTTAATAATAATTTGACCCAGAGCCCCCAATAGCAGTAATGCAGGCTGCTATAATCGAAAGTTATTCAATCAATGCGAACAGGACCACAAGTCCCACTGTCCTCTTTGTTCTAACAGTTTTGGTGAGAAATCACAGTTCGCCACATGTGCACTTACGACGATGCATACCTCTTAAATCGTACTCACACAAATAATCGTAGCACTTCCAGTTCACCAAATATATGCTTCCACACTTGCACTATGACACAATACTCTTTGTCGAAGTGAATCGGCCCGAAAAATTCTTTCTTAAACGACAACACCCACCCTCCAAAACAATTGACCAACGACCGCCCCCTGGCCAATTTGGCCGCTTGCTTGTATAGGCTTGGACATCAATCACCTGGTTATGCAAGTACCAGTCTCAGCAGTTAAGGTACAAATTTTGATACATATATCCCTCGACAGAAATAAGTACACCATCAGAACCGCGCTAAAAAGTGTATCATATTTACTGTGTTACATTAATTTCTAGGATTATTCTATCGCCCGTAAATCAAGTTTTAGTTTTTTCAAAATTTCGCCACTTAGCGCAAATTTGTTTGTTGACATCTGTGGTGCAAAGTTTTAACATAGAACTGCATATAGCACCGTTTGCACACATAATCTATAGCAATCTACATATTGCGCTGCTCAAAATCTTCATATCTGTAATAATTAATTAATTATGGGCGATAAATGTTAATAATAATTTGCAAACAATGAAAATTATTTGCAAGTTAAGTGTATAGTATACTCTTAACTAGTTTAATATACGTGTGATGCCACCCAAAATGTTATATAGTGTCGTTCTTTACTTCATGATTTTTCTATTGTATTTTATAAACAATTTTGCCTCAAACATTGTTTATTGCTCTTTACGGGCTTAATGATTTATGAATCTTAACATACGACTACGGCACTCGATCCGCTATGACGAAACGTTTTTAATGAGTTCTCGCTCATCTCTGTAAGTTGGTATTTACTATTTTTATTAATCTTTCAGTATTCGTGATATTAATCGATTTTGAGGTTACTATAACTTTTGCGTCTCGTGACTTGAAATAAAGATCGATCTTTCAGAAGGTACATATTTCTGACCATAATCCACTGCCGCATCGCTCTTCACCGTAAGTTACATAGTTTTCGCGTAATGCGCGAAAAACCGAACAATGCCCCAAGCTGCGGGCCACGTGGTCACCCAGCCACGGAGACCGACCATTTCAAATCTCGCGCGGGCGCGCTACGCGCTTCCGCGAATCGCGCGCCATGTAGTGGGCTCGCTCTCCACAAAGCAATCCTTGCATATTCGAAATATTCATCTAGTAACGGGGGTTTGTACCGTCACAAAATTCAGGACAGTGTCCCCTGACAGGGAGTGACCAGAGAAATTTTTATCTGCCAGCCGCCAGCGTAGAGGTCTGCCTCCTGCGTGTTGGAGTGCTGGAATGATCGGAAATGCTAAAAAGAGTGTGATGGATCGAAAACACCAGAAAACAGCGAGAAAGCTGTGGCTCTACACCACTTCAGGACCGAAGGAAAAATTTCCACGACGTTACACAGAAACGAAATATTAACACTCAATTACCCACACAGTGTCAAAGCGCACAGATTACTCATGGCAAGAATTAAGAAAATAAATCAGGTTGCAGTTGTGCGACACAAATAATACGAATTTGTCCGTACCAGTTTTCTGCCCAGCCACACGATATAAAACACAAGATAGCAGAAAATTGAACGGTTAGACCGATTATAACGCAAACAAAGTATAATAAATGCTATGTATATGGAAATGGGATGAAGTAGGCCTCTTTCACATGTGACGTTTCTCGGAACATAATGTTCTGGTGGAGAAATATTATTAAACATATTAACCTAATCTTGAGAGACAAATCAGTTCTACTGCATTCAAGAATACTACTGCAAGTAGTTTGTGCGAAAACTCTAAAGAACATATTGTACTAAAATAATTGTGCTGGATTTGTTGATGATGATTTGAATTTTATAAGAAATAATTTTTGTACTCTTTGCAAATTCTGTACAGAGAAATGAGCACATGTCATACTCGGAAATAACTGTGTTGTATTAGAGAATGATTTTTTGGTGACAGGGTATGTGATGTTTGTGTACGCTGTGTCATACAGTAGTTTGAAATAAGGTTCTGTCCTGGGAGTACGGTGCTAGAAGTTGACGAATTAAAACCGAACTGTTGACATTTGTCATTTAGCCAAACTATCAAAATATCTGCGTATGATACAATACAATAGTGTGCTACACGTGCTTTACGAAGCACAAATGCTTTGAACAGCTATACCGGCAATGACAATTTTTAGTTGCTTAAGGACATGACTACTCAGAATAATTATTTGACAAATAAAATCTTGTTGAATTCTTGTGCAGTACATGAGAGACAGGAGACATGATTTAAAGAAAGTACTATGCTGAAATGAGACGGAACAAACTAGGTGAGCCGGCCAGTGTGGCCGAGCGGTTCTAGACGCTTCAGTCTGGAACCGCCCAACCGCTACGGTCGCAGGTTCGAATCCTGCCTCGGGCATGGATGTGTGTGCTGTCCTTAGGTTAATTAGGTTTAAGTAGTTCTAAGTTCTAGGGGACTGATGACCTCAGATGTTAAGTCCCATAGTGCTCAGAGCCATTTGAACCATTTTTGAAACTAGGTGACGAGTCGAGTGAGAGTGGCTGCTGTAACCTGTCAATAGAAGAAGCAGGATAAACTATTTTAAGCTTTACATAGTCACTTTGTAGCGGATGATTAAATAACTATACCGAATAAATAAGAGAAAATTTGCGTCATCTCTATTTACATTTACATCATACTCCGCAAGCATCATAGCGGTGCGTGGCGGAGGATGCTCCTGGCAACATAAATATCTCCCCCGTTTTCTTGTTCAGCTCGCGAATGACGCACGCAAGGAAAGATTGTCGATAAGAATAGACATTAGCTCCAGTTTCGCAATTTTTCTTGTCGTGGTTATTTCGTGAGCTGTATGCCGGAGAAGTAAATGTCGTCCGACTCTTCCCGGATTATGTTCTCTCGAAATTTCAATAGTAAACCTCTCTGTGATGTATAATACATCTCGTGTAGCGTCTGCAACTGGAGTTTGCTGAGCATCTTTGTCACGCTCTCGCGATCACTAAACGATCTCGTTACGAAACGCGCCACTCTGCGTTGGATCTACACTCTATCTCGTCTATCAGTCCTGCCTTGTAAGGATCCCTGAGTGATGAACAAAAGAATCAATCGAATAAGCACCTGTGAGGCACTTCCTTTGTGGGCCACTTACACTTCCTTGACATTGTTCCCCCATCTCAGAGTGGCATGTGCTTCTCCTACTATATGTCTTACGTGGTCACTCCATTTAAGGTCGCTCTAGATAGTTACTCCTAGATATTTTGCGGTAGATAATGTTTCCAGCTATTTGTCATCAATTCTGCAGTTGTACAGTAGAGGATTTCTGTTCCTATGTCTACGCAGCATCTTACATTTAATTACGTTCAGGGTCAACTACCACAGCGTGCACCATTCATCAGTCCTCTGCAGCTCTGTCTTCTGGCGTTACTACTGTATTATATGCAACCACATCGTCTACGAACAGTCGTAAAGGGCTTCCGACGGTTTCTGCTAGATCATCTACATACATTTAGGTACTATGACACTTCCCTAGTGTACTCCAGAAGTTAACTTTTACGTATGTCCGATTTTCTCCCGTGAAGAGAGACTTGTTGAGATGTATCTGCAACTAAGTCTTCAATACAATTGCAAATCGGGTCCGATATTCGGTAAGCTTGCTTCTTTCACTAAATGGCAGTACGGGACGGTGTTACGTGCCTTCGTGAAGTCAATGAACACGGCATTAACTTGAGCATCGTTGTCTACAGCTGGTTGCAGGCAAACACTGAAGAACGGACTCATTGTTTAATAACTAATTAGAGAGGGAAGAACACAACAGTACAAAAGCTTCTGAACCGTGATCTTCAAAAGAGAAGGGCAACGGAGCTCTTAAATGAAACCTGTATCGATAGCGTCTAATATTCTTGGCAAGATTTCTGGATGCGTGATAGTCGCCTTAGAAAATCGTAGATGCAGGTTCATACACCTGCACATCCGAGGTAAGCAGTCCTATGAGTTTCAAAGATAAGTGTGTCAGTTATGTTTTGGGCCAACATCGTATCTGAATATCGGAGATCTCTCATCGTTATTCACTGTAAAGTCAGAGCTGTGCAGTACGGGGACAAAATATCAGCACATCAGCGATGGATTCACATTTCAAGGCGAAAATGCACGAACAATCGCGTTAACCTCATGAACACCTTCTGCTAGCCTATAATCAACCAAATGAAAGACACTGCAGCATTTGATGACACGAAACAGAATAACTGACATTTCCGGCACACGATCCCAGTGATTAACTCCTCAAATAATTGCCTTAATTTATGAGGAATAGTACAGTTGCAAAAAGAAAGTTGAGGAGAGTGAGTTCGAAAATTTTCACTTGGTGTGAGAGACTACACCTAGTGAGTAAAGGGTTAAGTATAGTCATTAAAACGTCCAGGTTTAGGCACTGCCTTACAAAATTAAATATTGCAAATAATAAGATTAAAACTGTTTGGGATTTCTCAAACGGTAGAGGACAATTAGTATTTGTAGAAGATACCATGACAATTAAGCTAAATGATTATGTTGCAGCTTATAATCACAAGTTGCTATTAATTCAACTGCTAATTTCTACTTGTAGCAACAAAAACCGGATTAAATACAACAGTTAAAGAAACAAAAGGAATATGTGGAAAATGTCATTTCTCACAATTTAAAGCAACTACAAGTGGCATCAACATCCTTACTGATATTAACAGAAATATAAAAATTCAAAAATACCAGAGCTATTATGATGTTGATGGAATTTCTAAACGGAATTCAGGAGACTTGTTCTAAATTAATTAATAATGTCCTTATATATATATATATATATATATATATATATATATATATATATATATATATATATATATACAGGAAATTTTTCCAGACAGATTCAAATATGTAATTGTTAAATATGTTTATAAGGAAGATGACATGCTAGACTTAAATACTTATCAACCAGTTTTGTTATGGACATCTATTTGCAAAGTATTCGAAAAAGTAATGTACTGAAAAGCAGTCTCACATTTAAGAAGAAAAAATTTACTTGGCATCTTGCACATTGGATTCATGAAAGCTTGCTCGACTGAGAATGCTATTAATGCATTCACCCACCAATGTTACAAGACGTAAGTTGTAAAATACCGCCTTCTGGAATTGTTTTGATCTGTTCATGTCATTTGATCATTAGATCATGGTAAGCTTGTAGAAAATCATATTTATTTTTGGAATTGATGGCTTTATCCACACTTAACTGATTGAAAAAATGATGTGATGCATAATTCAATGTTGTAACGTTAGGAAATTTTAGTGATTTAATGACTGGGGAGAAGTCACGACGGAAATCCCACAGGGTTCAATATTGGGTAAACTGACTTTCCACTTACCAGTTAACAGGCAGAACTGGCAGTTCTTGCAAACGATACAGATGTTATAACAAATAACATTAGAGAGAAAGGAACGGAAGATACTGTTAAGTAGAGTCATACAAACAACTGATGTAGCAAATGAACAGGAGTCGGTAAATACCCCAAATTTTTGGGTGTGCGTATTTGTGAAAAGTTGAAGCTAAAGAAGCGTGTTACTGCTATTGTGCTGATAATTTTTGAAGTTGTGAAACAGTTACGTTCAGCAGCTTTTGCTCTTCATATAATTTCTACTCTCAAAAAACAAACAAGAAAGCCGTATTGAATAATCCTCTGGGGTAGCTCAGTGATTAGAAAGAAAGTATTGACTGTACAAAAGAGAGCAGTAAGAATAGTATGTGATGTTTATCCATGGTTGTCATGAAGATAGCTCGTCATGGAGTTAAGCATTTTAACTGCACCATCACAATACATATATTCGCAACGATAATTCATCATAAATAACACATATGCAGCACGAAAAATTATAAATTTTGCTTTATGGACTTATTTATGTTAATTATTAGTTATTACATCTATTACACTACAAGACATAAATATATATCTCGTGTTATAGTTCAAGAAAAATGCTCAGAAGTATAGTACAAAGAAAACTGTATTTTATTTCTTATTCTTTATTAACGATACACTAGTGATGTCAGTTACTGTTTTGCATGTTTAGACGTTTCATTGAATATGTAATTGAGAATACAGTCCAGTGGAATGAGGAGCATGTGTAACACTAAACTCAGTGCCTCACTTGTTTTTCACTTGCTTCATTGCATGGTTTAAAACCATTTTTATAATTATATGAACATATGAATTTTTCACTAATTAATGTTTATGAAAATCTGATGTATGCTGAAAGAATAAGTTAGAAATATTTATGTCAAATCGTTGTAGCAAACACACTGGCAATGTCACGGAACTTTATATTGTACGGAACACAATGAATATCTTTTATGTACCAATAACATCGTTGATACGAAAGTGCCTAGTCGTACAAGTTAGGGCACAGCTGAGTTCCGAAGCATCTGTGGTGTGATACCGACATGTGTGTTGGCGTGCAAATGCCAAATGCAGATTTTGCTGAAAATTGTGTTATAAAATATCCCAAAGCCAAATATAAGTGATCGAGCAAATGTATGAGCGCAGTATATGGTTTCGAGGAGATCCTGGAATTAATGAAGAATGCTGCCTGACCCAATTTGTTCACGATACTCGCTAATCAAGAAGAGCCCATCACCAATGATAGCCGTGCCAACGTAATAGTAACTATTCTGGAACGTTAGTTTGCGTTTCGTAAAACCACGAACATTTCGAGTGAATTTACCGACCCATCGCCACGCTCCCATCCTGCTCACCATAACTTTCCAGGGACTTATGAGCGCAAGAAATACTTAAAAGAAAACAGATTCAGTTCAAGTCAAAGTTGATCATTGTAAAAAAAAAAAAAAAAAAAAAAAAAACTTTAGTTACTATAGTTGTTCCTATAGTGTTGCACTATTACTGCAGACAATCTGTTCAAAGTAGAAGTGATTTAAGTGAATTTTTATGACAAAAGTATGCTGGCTGTCTTGTAGTCAAAGCAATTTTATGATGAAACTTCCTGGCAGATTAAAACTGTGTGCCCGACCGAGACTCGAACTCGGGACCTTTGCCTTTCGCCGGCAAGTGCTCTACCATCTGAGCTACCGAAGCACGACTCACGCCCGGTACGTACAGCTTTACGTCTGCTGGTATCTCGTCTCCTAACTTCCAAACTTTACAGAAGCTCTCCGACGAACCTTGCAGGACTAGCACTCCTGAAAGAAAGGATACAGCGGAGACATGGCTTAGCCACAGCCTGGGGGATGTTTCCAGAATGAGATTTTCACTCTGCAGCGGAGTGTGCGCTGATATGAAACTTCCTGGCAGATTAAAACTGTGTGCCCGACCGAGACTCGAATTCGGGACCTTCGCCTTTCGCGGGCAAGTGCTCTACCAACTGAGCTACCGAAGCACGACTCACGCCCGGTACTCACAGCTTTACTTCTGCCAGTACCTCGTCTACTACCTTCCAAACTTTACAGAAGCTCTCCTGCGAACCTTGCAGAACTAGCACTCCTGAAAGAAAGGATATTGCGGAGACATGGCTTAGCCACAGCCTGGGGGATGTTTCCAGAATGAGATTTTCGCTCTGCAGCGGTGTGTGCGCTGATATGAAACTTCCTGGCAGATTAAAACTGTGTGCCCGACCGAGACTCGAACTCAGGACCTTTGCCTTTCGCGGGCAAGTGCTCTACCATCTGAGCTACCGAAGCACGACTCACACCCGGTACTCACAGCTTTACTTCTGCCAGTATCTCGTCTCCTACCTTCCGAACTTTACAGAAGCTCTCCTACGAACCTTGCAGGACTAGCACTCCTGAAAGAAAGGATACAGCGGAGACATGGCTTAGCCACAGCCTGGGGGATGTTTCCGGACTGAGATTTTCACTCTGCAGCGGAGTTTCATAGCGCATACTCCGCTGCAGAGTGAAAATCTCATTCTCAATTTTATGATGCTATGTTGCGTTCTGTAAATCATATTATGTGCGTATGTCTAGGTAACGTTACTATTGACGGGTGACTGATGCCATGAATGAAAGTTTTTACGGCATTGTTTGGAAAGTAATCGGTAATGAACAGTAATTTAGTCACGATTGTGCAAACATCCAAACAGACAGCACTGCCGTGAGTTACGTTGCTGGTAGTTACAATTAACATTATTGCCACCCCCCCCCCCCCCCCTCACACGAAAAAAACTGAGGTCTTTTGTGCTCACGTTAGGGGTAGTTTCTACATATAAGATCGCGCGAGCGCTTTTTTGTTCAGCTGCCGCTTTACCATTCACACTCAGTATTTGCGTGATCTGAAAGACATTGCAGACATTTACCAAACTAAGCGTTTTCTGTTTTGGACCTGGTGACCGGTTCTGTTCTGCAATCTAAATTCATTGAAACAATGATGATGTACAAAATCATTGCTAATTACAGTGAAACCTTATGTAAGTCCAATTTTTTAACATTTCAATAGTTGTACACAGTAAACACTCGTGCGACAACCATCATGTTGTAACTATCTACATTCTATCCGCAATCACTTATCTTAGGATTGAATGCTTTGGTTCCATTAATTACGAAACATTAGATATACGTGCCACAAGTAGCTTTTCATACACCGGAGAGTGTAGGTACGTTATAAACTGAATAAACACTCGACTCTCCAGTCATATTGTAAGGCAGGGCACCGACGGCAGTTAAAGGAAGTAGAAAGATTTAACACATCGGTAAACGAATTGAAGAAGGAGTAGTGATGAATCTCAGTGAAGAACCTGAAACTTTTTGCTCAGAACAGGACGATGTAGAGTTTGTACGGCTGCAGTTTTAAGAGAATAGTTAGCGATGCACTGCCTAGATATTCGTCTATCCAGTAGGAAAGTTGGTGAAGTTAAGGACCCTCCACAGCATACAGTTACTGCAAAGAAACTCCTAAGGAAACTGAGACTACTGCACAACTGAGACAAAGGCTATAGAAAAATGACGCTGAATGCAACGCATTTTACTGTCAAAACGGCAATGGGTGAAGCCTTGAATGACTATCGTAGCGCAAATTATCGAAACGTCCTTCGCAAAACTCCAAAGAAATTCTAGTGACAGAGGCAAGAACTAAAACTGGGGTTAGCAAAGCTAAAGCAGAAATGTTTAACTACCTTTTAAAATAGTGCTTTACGAAGAAAACCCAGGACTGTTGGCACAGTTGAACTCCTACTTTATTCTACCATAGGTCCATCAAGAAAAATACCGTGTCCAGTAGCTGGATGAAAGCACAAGTCTAAAATCTACAGGAAAGGTTTTCCAGAAACGTACAGCTCAGTATCCTTGGCATCTATTTGTTGTAGGATCTTAGAACATATTCTGTCCTAAAATGTAATGAGGTATCTCGAACAACATGAAATTCTTCGTGCCAACCATCATGGATTCCGAATATATAGATCGTGTGAAACACAACTCACTTTTCTCACATGGATCAAGGCCTTCAGGTGCAAGTTATCTTGGATGATGACTCATCGACATATGAGGAAGAACATCTCGTGTGCCCCAGCGACGTATGTTGTTCACCTGCTGTTCATATTGTATATTAATGATCTAGCGAACGATAGTAACAGTAACTTTACACTTTTAGAGGGGGGTGCAGTTATATATTATGAAATACATTTCTAAAGAAGATTCACAGATATTTAGCCCGATATTGGTAAGGTTGAAAATGGTGGGAGGACGGGTAAATTCTGGTAAATTCCTTTAAAGGTTCAGTAATGTTAAACTATGCACTTCACAAAAAAGTAGTATCCTCCGACTGTTATATCAATGAGTCACAGTTGGGATTGGTCATCCCACACAATTAGGGTAAGTTCATACAATAGCCAGGGTGACTAAGGCGTCCACTTCATTTTATTATCTTGAAGAATGTTGCAGCCCAGTGGCGAACATTTGAAGCTGTTCAAAGATGTATTTTTGATTTTGTTAGCGGGTTTCGTGGCGTCACTTCTCTGCAGTGAAATATTTTATATATTCTCTATGACTAATGTACTAAAAGGTATAGGTGTATAGTGACAGTCCATTGCCACAATGCGGGTAAAATATTATTTTTCAGCCTTTGAAGCCACGTGTTTATGAATTGCCTAGGACACGTAATTTCGCATTAAGACTACGCTTGCGGTATGACATCTAGTCGGGCATGTTAGTCTCTTGATGGGACAAAGAAGCTTCTTCTCCATAACTTTTATTTTTTAATTTATTTATCTTGTTTTAAGTAAATTGAATTCGTGGGACAAGAATGTTTCTTAAATTAGTGATCATAAGGGATTAGAATATTAACACCTTGGTGAAATGCTTTGTTTTCTTATTACGTGTGTGTTACGATGCCATCAAATAATTTAAGAAAATCATTATAACGGCCCTGAGATTCCCAAGCTAAGCAAAAGGCATTGGATGCTCTAAGGAAAGAAAATAAGCCATTTGCGACAGCAGGCGTGCTATTCAGTGTCTCAAGAAACTTAAAAGAAGGAGTTCCTTATAAAAGGCGTGATATTAATGAAGACAAGCAGCCTCTTGGGAATTTCAGCTGTATATTTAACCAAGGGCAAGAGGAAGAGGCCCGTAACCATACTTATATGTAAAAGAAACGAAGATGTTGTGGAACATCTGTAACTGATTTACACCACTTTCTGGTTGCTGAGCGGAATATGCCACACCCATAAAAAAACCACACGAAAAGAAGATGGCAAGCAAGGCTGGTGAGTTGGTTTAAAAAGACACATAGATTAGAAAACCAGATTCCATTTCTTCTGAGTCTTATTTTTTCCTTTTCTCTTGTCACTTTGCCCCACCTAGGGTAAGGTTGCTGTCGATTGATTGGCTCTGTCTATGTACCAGCTCTATTTCTATGTGTATATTGACGATAGGTGCATACTGCTGGTCATTAAGTGTACCCCGTGGTGTCAAGGACTCGCCGTCTTAGTTGTGGGTTCTTCCACGAAGACACAAAGTGACAGTGATAATAGGTAGGATTGTTGAACTGAGTTGTATTAATCCTAGCAATACCATTGCATTTGTCATAATGCGTAATACCAAGGTTGGGGGGAGGGGGGTGCCCACCAACAAATGAAAAAAAAGCCAACGTATTTTCCGTGTTGTTTACACTTAGTGGAGGGGTACTTTTGACTACCACAAAAAAAAAATACTTATTCGTGCAGTATAGTTGATTTTCTTTCACAACATACGTTTAAAGTTATATTGGTGTGTAAGAAGGGTCGTGAACCTGAAAACATAAATATGGCATTTGTTTGCAGAAAGTCAGATTCACTATTAAGACTTAAATTTTTGTGTTAAGTTTTACTGCAAAATTTAAAACAGTTATGGAATCTAATACAAGAAGTCATTAATAAACAACTATTTTTCCAAAGTTTTAGAATATAAAGTACCAAACTAGATTACAATATTTTCACAAGTCGGAAACTACATTGGTTGTAATGTCGTACTAACATGATAATAGTGCTTAAATTTCTGCAGCCTTCACTGAAAAGTAAAAACAGCTCACATAATTTTGTCATATTGACAATATAAAGTTACATGAGGTGGACTAAGTCTAAGTTTTGTTAAACGATGCAAAACGAGTTGCCTTGAATGAGCCCTCTCCAGTTTTGGACCTAAGTAGGTCACTAAATTTAAGTAATAAATTCCATTATGTGTTTTCTAATATTGTGTAAGTATTTTGGTAGACAGTCAAACGTTTTAGAGGCTACGTTTCTACTTTTAGCGAACTTCGTTCCGTATTCGCATACATTGCCAGAAAACTCCTAAAATACAAAATATGGTATATAGTGACACTTACTTAGATGTGTGCAGTATTTAACAGCCGTTCCACTATAGCACATTCATGGAAAATGCCTTGCACAACGAAGGAAACCAGTTGTCTTGATTGCGCAGATGACACGTTTCTATTTTTCGGATATTTCGTTTACAATAAACATTTATCAAACCTGTGTGTACTACAGTAAAATGCATAAGATAGGGTTAAAATTACAGTGAAAATAAAACATTATTGCAACATCCAAGGATTTTGTTACACGGTTCCCTTTCGTGGTCCACTGATAATAACTGTTCCCTTGTAGGCAAATTACCCAGTTGCAGACTTCCCTTTAAGCTCACTTTTCTACTACAAAAGGAGGATTTGAATAATAATACAACCGTCTTATAGTTACAGAATGTATACAGTTTATACAGATATATTTCTTATGATTATGTACGAAATGACGTAAGAGAAAAACATCGTTTTCTTTAGGGTAGCCTCTTGACTCACTAGGTGTGACAATTTATAGGTATCACATGGTCACAGTTGTAGGTAAAGATAGTGGCAGACTGCAGTTCATTGGTAGAATACTACAAGAACGCAATCACTTTACAAAGGAGAGGGCGTAAAAAATACTCGTGCGACCCATCCTAGAATATTCCATTGTATCTATGTATCTGATAAGACTAACAGGGGATACTGAACAGAAAAAAAGGAGGACAGCACGAATGGTCGTAGGTTTTTCGACCCATGGGAGACAGTCACGAAGGTGCTGAAAGAACTGAATTGGCAGACACTTGAAGATAGAAGCAAATCGTGTTCTCGTCCGGAGAACGAGATCTCATGTCAAAGGCGTCACGCCGGAACAACAAGGAAGGACAGCCACCGCCTGACGCAGCAACAAATGCGAGATCTCGGCTTAGAACGCCCTCAAGAGCTTCCGACGCCACCGCTGCAGGATGGTTACTTGCGCCAGAGCGCAGCACCGTTCACCAGATTCTTTTATCATTGCTTACGACGACAAGTGCGAGTTGTAATAGAATCTAGACTGTCTATAAAAGTTCATAGTATTCAGTGTTGAACGAAGTGTTAAGTTTTACCGTTCAGCGACAGTAACGTATACATGTCGTTTTGGATTGTTTCCAAGTACTGTATCTTCTCCTAGATTTAGTGAAGTGATGTAATATTTTGTGTGTATTGTCGTATCTGCTCAGCATCCTCCAGGGGTATATCAACAATTGCTACAATGCTTCTACAACGTCGGCGAGGATGTGTGCACATTACTCCGTGTATATACCGTCCAGGTCCACTTAGCATCCCGCTAGTCTCAGCGTCCGATGTAACCTTACTGTATCTTTGTGCCTATTATAAATAACCAAGTCCGAGGCGCTACAGGAAGTGTCTCTGAATGAATTTGTTCAGTTTCAGGTGCAGCTGACTGAACAACTCCTGGTTCTGTGTCTAACAAATTACAATCTTAGTGGCACAACAAACAGCTGCACAAACAGTTGCTCTCCCAAGTTTCTCCATTTTAACAGCAAACAAGAATGCTGGTCTGAACATCGAGCGCAGCTGAAAGGCTGCTTAACAACTTAACAACATTCAAGGAATGGAGCGTATTGTTTTCTTTCTTTAACCATGGCAGCCGACGTGTACCGTCCAAATCCGTGCCCCGACTTTCGACCTGAAGATACTGCATTATGGCATTATGCGGAACGCGTACTTAAACTAGACGAACGTTTTGTGTGACAGGTTCATGTCGTTGGGGCGAAATTTAAATAATATCGTCTTAAGAAGCACCCTGAACAATCATATTACAACAGAGGATTTATAAAGTTAGAGAGCTAACGAGACATTGCAAGTGAAGGAGTGATATTATGTTACGTGATGCAGTCACGCAAAATGTCAGACCCACGCTTTCACTCTGCTATCATATAATTGGCAGATCCAGATGTGGAAACAGTTTTCTCAACTATAGAGCCTCAAAATATAGTGGGCAAATCTCAAGTTGATTTTGAGGATCGGTCCATTTCTCTTGTTCACAGGGCACTCAGACTAAGATTCATGCTGTATTAAAGTGAAAAAATGCAGGGCTCAGATTAACAGCGAAAGTAAAAGTAGAACATTGCAGTCACGTGGTACAAGAGGTATACATCAGTATAAGGTGAGGATATCTTTGTCTCAGTGCTTTTTTTTAATCGTGACAGAGAAGCTTGTCCTTGTCAAGATGCGAAGTGTTTCACTTGTTGTGAACACGGTCATACCCAGACCGTCGTTTACAAAGCAGCCATGGGAGACATCGCTCCCATTCAGGAAGTGAATGTCGTGTCAGCACTGCCATTACAGTCGACGGCAACAAGGGCTCACTTAAGCGCCGAAACCTTCTGTTGTAGTCCACAGACAGACGAACTACAATTTTGTCCAATTAAGAGTTGCTCAAAAGGCAATTAAATTTCAGTTAGACACAGGAGCCTCTGTTTTCCACATGAATAGAGACACCTGTGAAATGCTCGGTAGCCCACTTCTGTTTTGTCTGCGCATATCGGAATACCGGTAGCCTACCTGAGGTGTGCGGTTTGCTAGTAGCTCTTCATAGGACTACAATGTGTGTTTAATTTCATGTACCACGCTCCACAAATAAAGCAAACATTTTTGATTTAGACTTGCTTGATTTTTTCAGCCTCTGCACACAAGACAATGTGTTACAAATCAGTAAATCAGTGTTCCAGAACATCATAATAACGTTTCTGACTTGTTTAATAAGTTCAGTAAACATTTTAAACCTGTATTAGGAAGGGCTAAAGATTTTGAAGTGCGCAGAACTGTTAAAGACAATTCACATCCACGACTTCATTGTGCTCGGCCTGTTCCCCATGCTATACGTGAGCAGGTTGCTCAGCAACTGCAACGATGGAAAGATAATGAGGTGAAACAACCAATTTCTGGAAGTGAGTACCCCTCACCCTTGATCTTTCTTAAAAAAAACTTTCAGAAGGTTTTCATCTGTGTGCTGATTCCAAAGCAACAGTAAACCCAGAGATTGTCATGGATTCATTTCTGCACCTATGACCGGAGGAATTATTCTACAGACTGGGACGCGTCAAATTCTTTTCTAACATGTTTACATAAAGCATACTTAGAGTTACAGTTGGAAGAGTGGTCTAATAATATTTTGTGATCAGCACCCTCCTCTCACTTGAATAGAGAAATCAATGGACAAATTGGTACGGGGAACATTCTTTTCCAAGACTGATTTACGTGAGGGATACTTACAGTTACTGCTGGTGAGTGATCGAAGTAATATTTCTTGATAAAAGCCCCGGTTTCAGAGACCAACGTTTGGAAATGCTTCACCTCCTGATATTTTTCAACTTTATCTGGAACAATTAATTCGTGTACACACTTCCTGTTAGAGGTCTGTTGTTGTTAAGCGTCATATGCCTACAGAATATCTGAAAAACTCGGAATGTTTGTTTGGAGTACATTCCGCAGTTAGTTTAAAGTGTAGCTAGAAAGTTCTCCGTCTACCACGAATATCTTAAGTATCTAGGACATGTAATAAGTACTCATCCAGCTTCTTCGAGCCTGTCTGCGGTATAGATTTCCAGGCGTCCAATAACGCCCACGAGCTCCAGGCCGTCATGGGGAAGCTCACATATTGCATTAACTTTATTGTACACGTTGCACAAATTGCTGCTCAGCTGCGCTGTATAGGTGTACCTTTTGTGGGGACCCACGATCTCAGTACACATTTCAATTGTTAGAAAGATTCATTGTTAAGTCTTCGTTGTCTGATTCATTTTGATCCACCTAAGCCTGCTGAGTTAACTTTAGATGCACATTCTTACAGATGCTCTCCTATATAATTTGTTCATCTAATTGACTTATTTTTTATCTCAAAAACTCTCAACAAAGCAAGAGTGTAGTTACAGTTGGCTTGGAAAAGAGGCTCTCTCCGTTAGCGAAGTTATTACAAAGTTCCAATACTATGTATATGATTCAAAGTTCTTTTTGACTAAGGATCATCGGCTTTCTTGATTCTTTTGGAGCCTGTCCCACTGCAGACAGCTCAAAAATTACTACGTTGGGCACTGTACCCGAAGATGACTTGCGCCACATCTTTGTGTCTCAAAGATACCCTTCGAGAAGATCATACAGTGTTGTAACTGTGAATTTAACAGTCGTATTCACATGACTGCGCTGCAGAATAAGTGGGACGAGGAGAATTTTAAATTTTGTTTGTTTGCAAACCGGACAGCAATTGCATAGAACAAAGCTCAATAAACGCCATTGGGACAGGGTTTCGAAAAAACAGTTCAGTTCCATTTGGAGTTAGTGGCGATATCTCAGGAGAAGCATTATTATTCCTCCCGCGTACGATTTGGAGCATTGACTGACATTTGAGAACATTGGAAAACACAGTTACAATAAATGACACCACTGTTGAACAGAACAGTACAACAAAAATTAGTTAATAGTGCTGTTCAGGAGTAAAATCGAGAGTGTAACAGACTGGCATGTCACTTTATGGCAGTTGACTGAGATGGCTCTTGATGGGTTTTGTCACACCATACGCTCATATAGGATTCTTTTTATGGAATTTATTATCTTTCTTTCATCTTCCGGCTGTTGTCTTACTTGCGTTCTTCGGCCCATTTTACGCCTATTCGTTTGTCACAGTGTGTCTCATGTAGTTTACTTTTCTTAATGATGTTTCTGAATTTTATTCTGTCGTTTATTGTGTCTGCTGTGATGTAGAGTTGGTTCAGGTCGTTTTTTACCTCTGCCACCCATTTGTTGTTTCTAGTGGTTATCCAGTCAAAGATCTGTTTGGTCAGTCTGTGTGATGGCATTCTGTATAGGTGTCCATAGAATTGTAGTCTGCGTTTTCTAATCTTTTCTGTGATTGTCGGTATGTTTGTATAGTTCCTCTGTAGGTTTCTTGATCCATATTCTATTGTTGTTAGTTGCGCCAAATATTTTTCGAAGTATTTTCCGTTCTACTTTTTCTAGTTCTCTGATACGTGTATGCCCTAGGGTTAGTGTGGTCTCTGCTGCATATAGTGCCTTGGGCAGCATCACCGTGTCGTAGTGGCGTAATTTGGCTTTATGTGAGATAGACTTCTTGTTGTAATGATTGCACACTACTTTGTATGCCTTGTCCACTTTAGTTTTTCTGTCTTCGTTTGAGTCTCTGTTATGTCCGCTCATTTGTAGTGTTTCGCCGAGGTATTTGAAGTTTGCCATTTTGTAAATCTTGCCGTACTTTGTGTTCAGAGACGAGAGTTTCTTTGTGCTCATAAACTGTGTCTTTTCGTAAGAGATCTGCAGTCCAGTTTTGGAAGCGATTTCGTGTAGTTTTTCAATAGCGTCTTTTGTTTCGTATATACCTTTCGTCTTAATCGCCAAATCGTCTGCTAAAACCAGGCCTTTAATCTGTAGGTTTCCTAAGGTTATCCCCTGTTGTGATATTTTCCACTCTTTTGTTACCTTATCTGATACTAGATTGAAAAGGAGAGGTGAGAGGCCATCGCCTTGTCGGACCCCTGTGCGAATTTCAAAGGGCTCTGATAGTTCCCCACAGAACTTTACTTTGGAGGTCGTGTTGGTCAAGATTTGCTCTATGATAGAACGTGTTTGTTTTCTACTTTGTATTCAGCTAGAATTTTGAAGAGAGTTTTCCAGTCGATAGAGTCGTACGCCTTTTTGAAGTCTACAAAGGTAATGATCACGTTCTGTTTGTGCTGTAAAATCATTTTCAGGTTCCAAATTTATTCGCACAAGACCGCCCTTTACGGAAGCCTGCTTGGTATTCCCCAACCAAGTGGTCGGTCTCTTTAACTTCTTCTACAGTTGGAGGTTACTACCTGGGTTGCACGTGCTCGTTCCTGTCATCATTTCTTCCATAGGGGGGGGGGGGCGGTCCCTGTTGAGGAATTTATCAAAGTACTTCGCCAGAATGTCACAGTTGTTTTTGGTATTGGTTTGTACGTTTCCACTGGTCTTTTGAAGGACAAGTTGTGTGGTTGATATCCAGTCATATTTTCTCTGAACGTTCTGTAGAAGTTTCTTGTATTGTTCTTCGTGAAGTCCGATTCGATCTCCGTCAGTCGCTGTTTATCATACTGTCGTTTTTCACTGCGAATGATTTTGCTTGATTGTTTCTGTGTTTTCGGGAAGTTCATCCAATTCTCTGGGGATTTATGGCTACTAAATTTTTTCCATGCAGTGATTCGTTGGTCAATAGCTTGGTCACATGTGTGGTTCCACCAATGGTGTTTCCTTGTGCGTGGTGCTTGCACTAGTTTCATGGCCTCTCGGATTCTTCCTGAAATTTGTGTTCATTTTAATTTTGTCTGTTATTTGTGTCTGGTTTAAAGTAAGGTATTCTGAATCTGGTCTAACAATTTTGTTCTTCTGGAGCTTTTTCTTGGGCAAAAGAC
The DNA here is from genome assembly GCF_021461385.2 of Schistocerca piceifrons. NCBI lineage: Eukaryota > Metazoa > Arthropoda > Insecta > Orthoptera > Acrididae > Schistocerca > Schistocerca piceifrons. The sequence continues at coordinate 488,799,862 of NC_060141.1, forward strand.
GAATCCTGTTCTGTAGTAGGTGGTGGTCTGAGTCGAAGTAGCCTTTACTTGTCTATGTTCAAAATTTCTTTTTGGGAGTCTTTCTGGACTATTACGTGGTCGATTTGTAGTTCTTGCTTTCCACTGGGGAATTTCCATGTGGTAAGTTTCCGTGTAGGTTTCCTGAACTTTGTTGACATAAGGTGAGGTCGTGGCTTTTGCAAAAGTCTATCAGGTGTTTTCCTGTTTTGTTTGAGTCCTTGTGTGGAGTATGTTTTCCTGTGGTATATCTTTTCTCTTCGAGTTTAGCGTTGAAGTCTCCCAGTATTATTTTTACTCTATGTGCAGGAATTATCGTGATAGTTTCTTCCATTGTCTTCCAGAAGTCATCAATTTTCCTGTTGCAGTCATTAGTCGGTGCATGTGCGTTTATTATTGTGTAGGATTTGTTGGCTGATTTCACTGTGATGGGGCTGATGCTTTCGTTTGGTGACGAAAAATCGATTATGCCGTCCGTGATGGACCTGTGTACTGCATATCCTGTACCAAAAGCCGTAGGTTTTTCAGTTGTCTCGATGGTTTTCGTTTGTATATTCTAGAGTTCTCCGTGTTGAAATGGTCATCGTCTGTGAATCGTGTGTCTTGCAGTGCACATATTTTGATTTGAAATTTTTCGAGAGCGTCTGTGAGTTGTTTCATCATTCCTGTCTTCATCAGTGTGTTCACGTTAAGTGTGCCGATGTAGTGTTTGCGTTTGGTCTTGAGGGAGTTTGAGAAGCTCCGATTCTTCTCATGATGTGCGTGAGCCCCCGGAATCGACGATCCCAGTCTATTGACTGGGGCCCGGGGTAATGAGATTTTTTTCGTTGTACCATCATGATGATTAGTAGTTGGATATATGGCATGCTGCCGAGTACAACCTGACTTTCCAGATCAGGAAGTTGGTTGAGGCCGCCACTGACATGTGGAGCAGACGCCTTTTATAGGCGCCCACTGTGGGAACAGACGCTACTAGTAGTTTTGGTCTGCCCCGAGTATTTCATTTCCGCGGTACCATCCTATATCTAGGAGGCATTCCCCTATCCGCCACCTGGGGAGGCGCTCGGTTGCGGGTCTACTAAGAGCCCCGATAAAACTGTACAGCTGGTCTCACAAATATGTCTTTTTCATGATGCTTAACAACTGTAGACAGTCATCTATGGAAAGTTTTATTAACATTGCCTGGCCAGATATATCGGCTGGTTTTCTCTTCTCAATGTTTTAAGCTAAATTTTACGAAGTGCACACATACGATGTATTTCATGAAGGAATATATTGCAAATGATGCTGTTACAGCAAAGAATAAATCAAACAGTAGTGCCACTAAGCAAGTGGAAGATTATACTGAAAAAAGTGGCTGAATGATGAGTTACGAGAAAAACAGAGGGTAGCAGTCTTGTTATAAATGGAAACGTATTTGGTTTACCTGCATAACACAAAAGTGAATCACTAAAATACAGCGATTGGCATCATCGAAATTGTTACAGATTCAGTCTCCCAAGAGAGACTGGTAGTTACGATAACGTTAGTAAGTTAATTATGAAATAGAAAGCTCAACCAATATTGATCCTGTTGTTCATAGTTTTAAATTTTATGGTTCGTTACCTAATGTGACTAACATATTGTCTTCGAAAGGTGATGATTTTCTCTCTGAATAACGCTTAAAGTTCAACCTCAAGGATACTCTAGACCAAAAACATATTAAGTGTTATCTCACACAAAAACGCTATTACTGCTCATGGGAAGACTCAATCGGCTGTAAAAAATTGTTGATAACCAAGTTATTCAACTGAAGTATACAAACATACTGGTAAAAAATGTTAACTGGCAAAACAGCAGAATGGTGAACACTGATTCATAAGGTAGTACATGAAACATCAGCTTTCAGTTAGATAGCTTGGAAACATGTCCACTGTTAAAGCAAACTGTGTATAATTCCAAATGTTCCTCCACAAGTTGCCTGAAATGTAAGTCTGTTTGGAGAGTTACTAACAAATTAACAGTAATTGTTATCTTCATGTGCTGGTGTGTGAAAAAATCAATCTATGAAGTGGTTCGCTCATCCTCAGTTTGAATTTAGTGTGATGTGGTATCGCTATTTCACGTTGTACAGTATACTGTGTGTTCCGCAAGCAATGGTCAATATTCAGGAATACGACATGAACGATCATTTGAAGCAAAAACGTCGAGTAGACATGGGCTCTAAAATGCATAACTAAAGAACTATCGGCGTCCGGGGTGGCTGAGCGGTTCTAGGCGCTACAGTCTGGAACCGCGCGACCGATATGGTCGCAGGTTCGAATCCTGCCTCGGGCATGGATGTGTGTGATGTCCTTAGGTTAGTTAGGTTTACGTAGTTCTAAGTTATAGTGGACTGATGACCCTAGAAGTTAAGTCATATAGTGCTCAGAGCCATTTGAACTTTTTTTAAAAGAACTATCACCACTTGTCCAGTAGAAGAGATATTTTTCACACAACCAAATATGAAAAAGTGCTGATAGTTTCTAAAGAAAATGATTTATTTCGAATGATTGCTCCTGTATTATCCCTGAATAATGACCATTCCTCCTGGGATACCCTGTATAATGACAATTTCATTTCTAATTTAATGAATGTCTAGTTACAGAATTATGGAGACTTCAATGTCTAGTTACAGAATTATGGAGACTTCTTTGTCATAGCAATGTGTAGAATCATTTACATTAACGGAATTCTACTCTCCCAAAACGAAAACAAATATACGAAATTGTACAATTCCGCTCGTTCTGTCAAACCGCGTGTTGATTTTTCTCAAGGAAATTTCCCAGCCACATATTGAAGCACAGTATATAAAATCCCACTGAGGAGTCGATGAAAAGCAGAATCAGCCTGTGGGGAATACATTTGAAAGATTTGGAAAGGTTACAACTTAGCCACTGACAAAACTTTGGAGTTAGATGATGCCTATTTGATTTAGTTCATAATATTTCTTATAGTTGCAAATCAAAATTGCTAATTGTTCATAATATGATGTACTGATGACTGAGACTACTGAACGTTTGAATGAAACACACTAAAGCTAGGGTCTGTATGTACATAAATCAGATCGTTTGATATTCCACTGACGCTTCTAGTAGCAGCAGCGAGTTGGTGTGGGTTTTAGTAAAATGTATCCCTCAGTGCTGGGTAAATACTGAATACAAGAAGAAGGAACAATTGCAGATACATTATCTAAAATGTACTTTTAGGAGATTGCAAATGTGTGTACCTCTGAAATGTCGACAACATTCAATAAATCAATTGAATCTATGATGAAATTGACTTCACTTGGGTTTCTCACATATATATATATATATATATAGATTGTTCATAGGTAAATGTCACCCAGTTCTCCACAGAAAGCGTACCGTGTCCACTGGAGTTTGTGTTATCGTCAATGAAATTTACAATGCGAAATTTACTGCCTTTGAAATAAGATGTTCGCGCCATGCCATGAAGTGGGCAATGTAGATGAGATACTGGTGCGCTAATCTTAAATTTTAGTGTCTCTGGTCTAGCTAATATCATTTTACTTTTAATTTTGTATTCTAATCGCTCCCATCTGTTAAATGAGGTGAATCATGAAAATGCAGTTTATGGGGAAACAATGAACTATAAATTCTTGCATTTGTCTTCATCAACTGGAATATTATACAATCAACGTCAGATTTTGAACGAAAGTTAAATATATCCTGTAAGTGTATATTCAAGTGCAGAAACCTGCGGTACATAATCAAGTTAAATGTGAAAAACTGGTGTACGACTGCGTACCTTACACCATAAAAGAAGTTAAATGGAATTAGTACGTCAAGTTGAAACCTGCATTCAGGTATCCACGTATATCCACCAAACGATATGTTGTTGTTGTTGTTGTGGTCTTCAGTCCTGAGACTGGTTTAATGCAGCTCTCCATGCTACCCTATCCTGTGCAAGTTTCTTCATCTCCCAGTACCTACTGCAACCTACATCCTTCTGAATATGCTTAGTGTATTCATCTCTTGGTCTCCCTCTACAATTTTTACCCTCCACGCTGCCCTCCAATGCTAAATTGGTGATTCCTTGATGCCTCAAAACATGTCCTACCAACCGATCCCTTCTTCTAGTCAAGTTGTGCCACAAACTTCTCTTCTCCCCAATCCTATTCAATACCTCCTCATTAGTTACGTGATCTACCCACCTTATCTTCAGCATTCTTCTGTAGCACCACATTTCGAAAGCTTCTATTCTCTTCTTGTCCAAACTGGTTATCGTCCACGTTTCACTTCCATACATGGCTATACTCCATACAAATACTTTCAGAAACGCCTTCCTGACACTTAAATCTATACTCGATGTTAACAAATTTCTCTTCTTCAGAAACGAATTCCTTGCCATTGCCAGTCTACATTTTATATCCTCTCGACTTCGACCATCATCAGTTATTTTACTTCCTAAATAGCAAAACTCCTTTACTACTTTAAGTGTCTCATTCCCTAATCTAATCCCCCCAGCATCACCCGATTCAATTTGACTACATTCCATTATCCTCGTTTTGCTTCTTATCACTTATATCAAACGATATAAGTGATAAAAACATTACCACAAAAATCATCCGTTGCACTAGTTTAGAAATTCTCAAGTATTCAGGCTTACTATTTCATTGAAGAAATCTATTAACTGAAAGTAAATTCAGTTACCACATATTAACGTATCTCTGCTTCAGTGTAATGCTTTGTAATATTAATAAAATACCTGTAACATCTCCAAGACGGATATTAAAAGTGTCGATGAATAATACTAGGCCACCCACATTCATATGCAGTTGTGAGAATCGTCTAACCCTACCGCAATATACAAAAATAAGAACCAGTGAAGTCACAAGGGCAGAATAACATTTCCAACCAACAGAAACAATTAATTTCCCCTTTTTGATCTTCGAAAGAAAGCGGAGCTGTGCCAAACAGTTTGCTATCATTGAGCAGAAACTATACCGTTCCATGCATCGTTCGCATCGCGTTCACCTTTTGGACTATTCATTGCACGATACGACCTGCGTTATGAGGAATATAGGCACATTTGAAAATTTTACAAGGCAGTTAGATGCCTCGGACCTTTGGAGTCCCACTTCTAATTGACAAACCAGGGACTCCAAAGATACGACTCGTCAAACGAATGGTAACGAGATGGGGAGCTATTAATATCAATGGGGGCTACTCTGGGAAGAAGGTAGAGCTGGCAGACGCTGCAAGTAAGGTGGGGTTGGACGTTTTAGCTGTTAGTGACACTCGGGTAAGGGGTGAGAAAGAAGAGGAAGTGGGAGAATACAAGGTCTACCTGTCAGGAGTCAAAGCAGGAATAGCACAATGGAGTGTAGGGCTTTTCATCAGGAAAGAAATGGAACCCAGTGTAGTTGCAATAAGTTATGTAAACGAACGACTGATGTGGATAGATTTGACAGTGTCTAGCAAGAAAATTAGGATTGTGTCAGTATATTTGCATTGTGAATGGACAGATCAGGATAAGATGGATAGTTTTTATGACGCGCACAGTGATGTTGTTGTTAGAGTAAAGGACAAGGACAGTGTTCTGCTCATGGGTGATTTTAATACCAGGATTGGAAATCGAACAGAAGGGTATGAAAAGGTTATGGATAAATTTGAAGAGGATATGGAGGCCAACTGGAACGGGAAACAGCTCCTGGATTTCTGCGCCACTATGGGCTTAGTAATCACAAACTCCTTTTTTAAACATAAGAACATTCACCGGTATACTTGGGAAGGCAGGGGAACCATATCTATCATTGACTATATAATAACAGATCAGGAATTCAGGAAGGGTGTGAGGGACACACATGTATTCAGGGGATTCTTTGATGACACAGATCGCTATTTAATCTGCAGTGAAATTGGTATTGTGAGGCCAAAAGTGCAGGAGGTCAGGTCCATGTGTAGGAGGATAAGAGCGCAGAAACTTCAGGATAAGGAAATCAGACACAAGTACACAACAGTGATCTCAGAAAGGTACCAGTTAGTTGAATGTAGTCAATTGCAGTCACTGGAAAAAGAATGGACAAGGTACAGGGACACAGTACTAGAAGTGGCCAAAGAATGTCTTGGAACAGTAGTGTGTAAAGGTAGGATGAAGCAAACAGTTTGGTGGAATGACACAGTCAAGGCAGCCTGTAAAAGGAAAAAGAAGGCATATCAAAAATAGCTACATACTAGAACTCAGGTAGACAGAGAAAGTTATGTTGAAGAAAGAAATAAAACCAAACAGATAATTACAGCATCCAAGAAGAAATCTTGGGAAGACTTTGGAAACAGGTTGGAGACCTTGGGTCAAGCTTCTGGAAAACCATTCTGAAGTGTAATTAGCAGTCTTCGAAAGGGAGGTAAGAAGGAAATGACAAGTATTTTTGACAGGTCAGGAAAACTGCTGGTAAGTCATGTTGATGCCTTGGGCAGGTGGAGGGAATATTTTGAAGAGTTGCTCAATGTAGATGAAAATACGATCAGTAATGTTTCAGATTTCGATGTACAATGGGACAGGAATGATGATGGAAATAGGATCACGTTTGAGGAAGTGGAGAAAATGGTCAGTAGATTGCAGCGCAATAAAGCGGCTGGGGTGGATGAAACTAAGTCGGAACTCATCAAATACAGTGAAATGTCAGGTCTTAAATGGCTACACAGGATAATTGAAATGGCGTGGGAGTCGGGACAGGTTCCATCAGACTGGACGAAAGCAGTAATCACACCAATCTTTAAACATGGAAACAGAAAAGATCGCAACAACTACAGAGGTATCTCTTTGATCAGCATTGTGGGTAAAATCTTCTCAGGCATTGTTGAAAGGAAAGTACGAGTATTAGTTGAGGACAAATTAGATGAAAATCAGTGTGGGTGCCTCTTAGAGGCTGTCAGGACCAAATCTTTAACTTACGGCAAATAATGGAGAAGTGTTACGAGTGAAACAGGGAAGTGTATCTATGTTTTATAGATCTAGAAAAGGCATATGACCGGGTTCCTAGGAGGAAGTTATTGTCTGTGCTACGTGATTATGGAATAGGAGGCAAACTTTTGCAAGCAATTCAAGGTCTTTACATAGATAGTCAGGCAGCAGTTAGAGTTGACATGGTAAATTTAGTTCATGGTTCAGAGTAGTTTTAGGGGTAAGACAAGGCTGCAACCTGTCTCCACTGTTGTTCATATTATTTATGGATCATATGTTGAAAACAATAGGCTGGCTGTGTGGGATTAAGATAGGTGAACACAAAATAAGCAGTCTCACATATGCGGATGACTTAGTTGTGATGGCAGATTATATTGAAAGTTTGCAAAGTAATATTTCAGAGCTAGATCAGAAATGTAAGGACTATGGTATGAAGATTAGCATCTCCAAAACGAAAGTAATGTCAGTGGGAAAGAAATATAAACGGACTGAGTGCCAAATAGGAGGAACAAAGTTAGAACAGGTGGACGGTTTCAAGTACTTAGGATGCATATTCTCACAGGATGGCAACATAGTGAAAGAACTGGAAGCGAGGTGTAGCAAGGCTAATGCAGTGAGCGCTCAGCTACGATCTACTCTCTTCTGCAAGAAGGAAGTCAGTATCAAGACTAAGTTATCTGTGCACCGTTCCATCTTTCGACCAACTTTGTTGTATGGGAGCGAAAGATGGGTGGATTCAGGTTACCTTATCAATAAGGTTGAGGTTACGGATATGAAAGTAGCTAGGATGATTGCAGGTACTAGTAGATGGGAACAATGGCAGGAGGGTGTGCACAATGAGGAAAACACAGAAAAACTGGGAATGAACTCTATAGATGTAGCAGTCAGGGCGAACAGGCTTAGATGGTGGGGTCATGTTACACGCATGGGAGAAGCAAGGTTACCCAAGAGACTCATGGGTTCAGCAGTAGAGGGTAGGAGGAGTCGGGGTAGACCAAGGAGAAGGTACCTGGATTCGGTTAAGAACGATTTTGAAGTAATAGGCTTAACATCAGAAGAGGCACCAATGTTAGCACTGAATAGGGGATCATGGAGGAATTTTACAAGGGGGACTATGCTCCAGACTGAACGCTGAAATGCGTAATCAAGCATGATGATGATGATGATGATGATGATGAGTTAGATTAGGTAATACGTCCCGTTACCTTGCTAAATTTAAAGTGATAGTTTTGTGAAGAACGCCAACAAAGTATTAGTGAAAGATTTCATGTAATTTAGGTTAATCTGTCTGGATTTAATGATGTGTATTCAGATTAGTTGTTTGTGTGCCTTACTTTATAACTTGTCTCATATCCTGTAGACGTAACGTGCATTTTTTTTTCGTTTTTATTTTTTATTTGTTTATTTACTTTTTTCTTGTTTTTTGAGAGCAGCCTTTTTTTACAGGGACGTGGCATCATTGTTTTCATAGTGCCAGCAGAAGAAAGCGATAAGCACCATCTGTTTCTGAAAATAATAATCTTCAGATAAAATCATATGACATAGAAACTGCAGTTCAAGCAAATGGAAGGAACTATAGGATCTAATCTGAGAGGAAAGTGGAATTAGAACGCCTCATAACACGACAAAATGTCAATGGTAGCCAACCTGTACAATAAAATACAATACGTGTCAGCGAACGATTGGAAAAAAATGTTGTGGGATTGAAGCTATAATGTTGATTCAAGTCCTGAATGAAGAATGACCGTTTCGTGCTGACGATCTTCCATTCACGAAACTATTATATCTCGCTTAATGAAAAACATACCAAAGACTGTGATATTTCAGCATGAGAATGCTGAAACGACTATTTATTTTAAAGATTTCTTGCTATTGAGAAATAACCGTATTTAGCTGAAAGACATTCAAAACATATTTCCATTCTGTGTGCAGCTAACATGTTAATAGTGTTACCCACTTACTCGTCTGTAAGGAAATGTTTCAATTTGTCTTCCAGACACTTAACTAAGCAACATTAAATGTGCAGAAATTAAATAATTCTAGCTATAAATATTTGCCTTTGTACTTTGTTTCGGTTTAGAACGTATGGGCTCAATGCAGTTTCGTTATCACACGTTTACTGGTGCTAAAAATCGATATTGTTTGCGCAGAAACGTGTGTTCAGCATTTTAAAACTATAACACCCTTATCCCCGTGACCTCATTTTTAGAAGTAAGTTATAGAACATTGTGCTACAACAGCGCACAGTCTCCGAGGACGAGACGAAACTGAAAAGATGCGGGAGAAACAGATGGGATCGAAGGCAAGTTTAAAGCATTGTACTGAATTCCATAAAAAGAATCCTATATGAGCACCCATCAGGACCCACTTCAGTCAACTGTCATAGTGACGTATACCATTGTGTTAAACTGTCGATGTTCCTCCTGATCAACACTATTAACAATTTTTTGTTGTACTCTTCTGTCCAGCAGTGATGTCATTTATTGTACCTATATTTTCCAGTGTTCTCAAATATCCATTAATTTTCCAAATTGTATACAGTGGGAATTATATCGCTCCTTCTGAGGTATTGGAACTAACTCCTAATAGAACTGAACTGTGTTTTCGATATCCTGTCCCAAAGGCGTTTTCTAGAGCTTTGTTCTATGCAATTGCTGTCCAGTTTGTAAACAAACAAAAATTAAAGTTGTCCTCGCTCTACTTATTCTGCAAAACAGTCACGTGCATACGACTGTTTTAATTCAAAGTTACAACACTGTATCATCTTCTCGAAGTGTGTCTGTCAGATATGTATTTGACAGAAGTTGGTGATTAACAGAAGCCCTTTTCTAAACAAGATCTCGAGTAGGATTACTCTTAGGAATACTTATACATCAGAACCAAACAGGTAGTCATAGCATGTAGAAACTTCTCAGCACCTGCCTCCTGCATGTAATGAACCCTCCAGAACAATTTAGCTGCGTGGTACAGGAAACACCACTGTACAACAGGATGAAGGACAGAGGGGTTTAATACCTTCAGGTGAACATCGGAAAAGGAGGGAAGTAAGTCACACACAGATACACTGTGGAACAAGTTTACTTCTAATTAAAAGCCGTTTAACAACTTCGCAAAATAAGACTTGATTTGTGGTCGGTGTTAATTCGACTGTAAGTCTGTACATTCTTTTGGAACTCCATAATGCAGTGGTGACGTTCGAAATTTTTTGTAACAATTATTTCTCAGTTCAACCTACCCTGTAACAGTCTTAAAGCTTTTCAGTCAGTTTCTGACCTCTCAGTATACATACATTCGCAAGACGGCCCCAGTGGGAGTTGGGGGGGGGGGAGGGGGCATGAGGAAGACTTTATTTATAGCGCTATTAGGGCATGAGACGACCTTTATGCAAGATATAAACATCGGATTTGGTTTCCATTACGATGACTCAAGAGAATAGAGAGTTGGCCACAATGAAATTTATTTAATTTGCATAATAGGTTAAGAAAGATGGATTTTATTGTGAGGCTTTCCGGAAAACTGTAGGTCGAAACCGTCGTTACAGCTATTCCCATTAAGGGTGAACATGTAACCATTTCTCACACAATCATCAATCCAAGCCATTTGTACAATAACGAAAATCGTCGATTTACAACATGTTAAAAAAAGGAGAATAATAATTTTACAATCGACTAAGCATATTTCCCGTATGTAGGCATGAAGAACCCGATAATAAGGTAGAGTTGCATACTCTATTGTGTGGCGTATTTGGGGAGAAATGTCAGATTTTCTGCTGCGTGTACGGGGAAACAAAATAGAATCAAGGATAAAACATACACAAATAGGAGTCTCTACTTAGTTACATGTTCCATGTTGTTGTTGTGGTCTTCAGTCGAGAGACTGGTTTGATGCAGCTCTCTATGCTACTCTATCCTGTGCAAGGTTCTTCGTCTCACAGTACCTACTGCAACCTACATCCTTCTGAATCTGTTTAGTGTATTCATCTCTTGGTCTCCCTCTAAGATTTTTATCCTCCAAGCTGCTACCCAATACTAAACTGGTGATCCCTTGATGCCTCAGAATATGTCCTACCAATCGATCCCTTCTTCTAGTCAAGTTGTGCCACAAATTTCTCTTCTCCCCAATTCTATTCAATACTTCCTCATTAGTTACGTGATCTACCCATCTAATCTTCAGAATTCTTCTACAGCACCACATTTCGAAAGCTTCTATTCTCTTCTTGTCTAAACTATTAATCGTCCGCGTTTCTCTGCCATACATGGCTACACTCCATACAAATACTTTCTGAAACGACTTCCTAAGACTTAAATCTATAATCGAGCTTAACAAATTTCTCCTCTTCAGAAACGCTTTCCTTGCCATTGCCAGTCTACATTTTATATCCTCTCGACTTCGACCATCATCAGTTCATGTTCCATAGGTCATTTGAATGATTCTTTTATCGAAATGATATGGAACGAGTAAGTTTACAAGATATGCAGAAATGATTATTGTCAACGATATTGAACACATAATTTCTTAGTCCTACTAATGCTACTACACTTAAAAACTAGTTAAGGTTTTATTTTATTTTCTTACAGGATACCATTTTTAAACAGAAATTCGTCCATTGGCAGAAGGAGTTGCCCAGGATAAATGATTTTCGGTTAGATGCGAAACTGGTTTTGCTACCTGTCAGTCATTTTAGCATATTGTGCAAATGATCATAAATTTTCATTGCTGCATATTGAACTTTCTTCTGTGCCACTGACTGCCTTGATAATGTGTAATAAACGTCATTTTCCCCTTCTAGTTCTGTAGTTATGAGGAGCTACTTGACTGAGAAGTAGAGGCTCCGGTCTCGTAAATTGACAAAACGGTTGTGAGAGCGAGGGGCTGACAACATGTTCCTCCACGTCTGCATCCAGTGACGCCTGTGGACGGAGGGTGACACTGTTGCCGGTCGGGACCTTTGGGCCTACATGACGGAGTTTAGTTTTAGTTTTGTAGGTACGTATGTCACTATTCATATGAAATTGTAATGCATTATTCACGAAGAATTTCATTAGCGACGATATGTAGTGTGATGGTGCAGTTACAAGGCACAAATCCTTGAAGAGGAACGTACATGACGACCATAAGTGAACTCTACATGCTACTCTTACTGTTCGCTTTTGTTCAGTTAATACTTTCTTTCTAAGATATGAGCTACCACAGAAAATTGTTCCGTAAGACATTACTGAATGGAAATATGAGAAATACCTTTACAGAGTTACTGTTACGATTCCTTGACTAGCTACTGTACGAAGAACTAAAACAGCTGAATTTCATTCTTTGAGAAGTCAGTAATATCCTTCTTCCAGTTCAACTTTTCATTAACATGTATACCCATAAATTTGGAGCATTCTATTCTATTTACTGACCAATGTACACGTGCTACATCAGTTTTTGGTATGACTTTTGAAAGAATTATTTTAGTATTAGGGAGACCATAAGAATACAGAACTGTCTGGGAAGAGTTGAACATGTAAATGAGTGCTGTACTATTATGATTAGAGTGGGTCGACTGTATTAATTTGGTAATGTGGGATACATACAAACGCAAGACAGGTACTGTTATAATCATTACGTGATGAGATAGAGGAACCTGCTACCTAAGAGGAAGCCAATTGTTCAAATCAATTTCGGTTATTTAATACATAACAAAATTATTCAAACGAATTGAGTATATTTTACAGAATTCACACTTGACTGAAGGAATACATAATCTTTAACCAATATTCTTATTGTATCACATGACATCACACTCTCAATGTGAGTCGCAGACAAAACAAGTAAGGCAACATCGAAAGACATCAGCGCTAATAAACGGCGCCACAAAGCTTGCATGTTGCAGTTGTACCATAAACAATTGCTTGCATCATCGTATTACATCAAAACGAAAGTTAATCATGCCTGCAAAGGTAGCCAGTAAAACCCATTTACCAACTGCATGTGCAGTCCCTTGAAGATAAACTTATGGAGACGATTAATTATCCTGTTGCCCTGAAGAAAAAAAAGTACATTATAGGAGCTGATCTGAATAACACGTGGATCTCGAGACTGTTAGCTCAAAATTACAAATACGTAACTGAACCTATCCCAGAAATCAGTGCTTATCCATCGAGAAGTCGATGTCACATCTTAAATCAGTGTCGGCACCCATCAGAAAGTGAATCCTATACCAGATGTCGGGTGACTCCCAACCCCAGAATCTGGTGTCTGCTCCCGTCGAAATTTAACACCAAGGCAGCAGCTGCTTTTGTCGCAGCGTAGTTCAGCTTCTCTGGGATCTTGAAACACTAAACTAATATTTGCCTTTCGTCTCTGGGCCCTCTTTAGTCTCTCCGAAAGGTAAATGAGTATGCTTCTTAGCCAGTCACTTCTAGCAACTATCGATAAACCAATCAGACAAGAGAGAGTCTACCCACTTAAATCACGTCTTCACGAGGTTTTGAAAAGTGATCTGTGGAGGAGGCGAGATCCTCTGCACACATCCCCTTCCTAACGAAATCTGGAAACATTCAAGCGGAATTCCCCACAGAACAGAGCAAGAGGAAAAGAGAGACCGAGAACGATAACGCTTGTTCGTTCAACGACTATTCCGGCGCCAGTTTGGCGGAAAATTGCTCTTTAGCAAATGAACTATTGAGTCGCTTACATCAGTATGAAAATTTTTCTCTTTACACTCCGCTACCTAAAGTATGACGCATCCTGGAGTCTACAGAGAACATATCGAGTTCCGAAACTACCCCTCTGTCGCCACATTACGTTACTGAGAACATTACTTATTTAAGTTAGGACACGTTTTCGGCGTTCTATCTGAAATAACAACAAACCTACTCCACTTTTTAGAATTTTTATTATTCTATTAGTGTCACTGAAAACGTCGGTACTACTTCCAGTTGCTTAAAATGTTGTTGAATGACATTTTTACTTTATTTTCTTGTTACTTAAACTGAAGCAACTAATTCTACTTTTGCTGCTACATTAAGAATGAAATTCTTAAAAGTACTCGGAACATGTGAAATATTAGTCACAAAATTGTTCTTTAGTTTAATGGTTTTGGTATATCGTTCACTGACGAGCTGTCCTGCCCCCTTTGACATTATCTATATAGTTTTAATCTTATTATCTGCATTATTGTTTACTGTAAGGGTGCTCTTGATGACCAGGCGCTGTACAAAGCCACTAGGTTCCTTGCGACCTAGCTATCCTTAGCACTATCTTTCATGAAGGTTTAGGCCTGATATTCTACACCTAGCTTTTCCTGTAGCCCTACCACCCTCCCGTGAAAGCTACATAGAAGAAGGACCCGTTTCTATTTGACCTTTCTGCCTACCTAGCATTCAACTTGATCCTACGAGTCTCCTGCTTCAGGTAACTAGTCAAGCTGATTGATAAGCGAAATATAATTTCTGAGATTTTATCCTTTTGCATATTACTTTTCATCTTTCCGCAATTCCCATTTTCTCTTTCCCCTTTGAATCTCTCTAGTTCAAAATACAGTATTTCTCATTCTACCTGAAGAGCACAAATCTTTCCACCCTGTTTCACGATTCTCTCGTCTCGACTACATAATCGATAATTCCCTGGGAGAGCCACATCTGACACCCTAACGAAACTTCATCCACAATCCTGACAAGTTTTCCCATACCAGTTAACCTACAACGTTTGTCACATGCGACTCTACTTTTACCGTAAACAAAAAAGGACTAACACACATTTAAAATGTGATGAAAAATCAATGGAAAGTTATCATTCGATATGTTCTGCAGCTACTTTCTAGATGGCTGTCGCAGATAAAACACGAGAATATATGCGTCAAATATATGATAGGTGGACGTAAGATGTAGGTGGCAGCAAGTGATAAATCAACAAAAACTAAGAAGCACGGTACTTCAATAACAGTCTTAAACAGAAACCATCAGGCAATCAGTGTTCCTCTCTCGTACTTGTCTAGGTAGGCAGCCACCATTACTGCGCACGCCTCAGTATTGTCACTGACTGACACCTGTCCAGGTTGACAAATACGGTGCTGATTGAAAGGAATAAATAGAGCTCACGACATATCAGAAGAAAGTTGAAACACCTGAAATATGTTTAAGGAGGAGGAAATGCTGGGAAGAGTTACTTACGAATACATGACACTTAAAAGATTTCCTGGCACTACGTGTTCGACTTCACAAATGAATCTTCATTAAAACTGAACAAATTACACTCAAAATATCGGAAATGGTGTTAAAGCACTATTGCAAAACATTTAACACAGAGAATACTTGACAGTCATTAACTACAAATGACTAGCCTCGACATATTCATAGCCCCTAACGCAACAGCCATCCTTAGCAGCAGCCACTCAACCTGACCAGTCCGGCCTCCACCAGACCCGGGAAGAAAGTGAGGTTATTTACTTCAGATGAAACGCCTTATCCCGTGTAAGCTTTACCACAGATAATCAATGATTTATTCAACAAGTGACACAATACCAACCACTTGACTGGAGCTGGTTGGCCTCTCTGCTCTGCGTTTTCAATGTATGTTCACAGAACCAGTGATATGGAGTTTACGTTTTTTGTAAATTGGCAGGATTGTAAAAGGTTGCTAACCTAGTGCAGTAATATTCATGACGATTAACAGAGAAGAAAGAAACGTACAACTGTTAATCATCTCTCCACTTACATCTCGCATTTCGTCGTTTTATAGTATAGGGAGGAGGCTCAATACATCTCGACCTGTGAAATGTGTCAGCTCAATATTCAACCGACGTGTCTCACACAGTCTGAAAAAAAAATTAATGCAGCCAAAAGGATAAAAGGAAAAAAAATTAAGCTTCATGTGTTAAGAGGGTAAGTTGTCTTATTCTCGTGATTACAATATCGAGACAAATTTACAAATAATTTGGCAGTATGAGCTCATTTAGCAGTATGACACTGCATCCTCTATGGCCTGGGATGGTTAGACTGATTCAGTTGGGAATGGACACATAAACTCGTTGAAACCTCTCCCGAGACAGCCTGGCCCCCAACTGATGTCTGCGGACCTTGTTATGGAGAATCTGGTACCGCGCGCCGCGGGTTTTGAATCCGCGCAAGACGGCATGGACGTCGGAGACCACTGGAGGTCTCTGTACCATCGAGCCGTAAGCCGTGACGGCGCGCCTCCTGGCCCACGTATAATGTGAGGGGGCCACGGTGGAACACGTGGTCCCAGCGGCCAATAGCGGCGTCCCGGTTCACGTATTTAAGCGCCTGCCTCTCGCTCAGCCAGGGCCTGCGCTCCTCGGCTGAAGAGCGGCGTATTGTGCTGCTGCCAGCCTACCTGATTGTCCAGGTGTTAAAATAACAATAAAGTAAAAAAAAAAAAAAAAAAAAGCTCAGCCAGTCAGTCTGATATTTGCGTGTGTCTATCGACATCTCGCCTACAGTCAGCGTGTTTACGTTACTTTGTTCCGTGTACGAGTGGATGCGATTGATTCGTGAGGTTTTCTTGTCACTCTCTTGCTTCTTGCGTGTTGTTGTTCTTAGGATCTCGCTCGGTTTTCCTTCGTTGTTCGTGTCCGTCCTCTACCGTTTGTGTTGTTGTTCGCGGGTAGCTCCGTGGGTCCCACCGCGCTTTCCTTCGCGGCAACCCCGTCACCGTTCTGGTCGCGCTTACAACAGAGGATACTTGCTCTGAGATGAAGTTGAAGATTGAGCTGGTCCCACAAGTTTTCTTTCTATTACAGATCAGGGTATCTCATTGGTCAAGGAAGTACCTCAACATCATATAGACCAGCATGACGCAGACAGTTCACAGAGTCACTTGCTATATGTTGGTGATCATTATCTTTCTGAAAAGTGACTCCACAATGCTGTCGCATGGGAGGTATATGAGGACACAGGATGTCGGTGATGCACCATTGTGCTGTCAGAGTTCCCTTAGTCACTGCCCGCCATTACTGGAAGTCATTTGCAACGGCTCTTCACACCATGTCACCAGGAGTAAGATCTCTATGCCCCTAGAAAACATTGGAAGAATACCTCTTCACATGTTACTGTCATACTCACTGAAGATGGTCGTCTGGGTTAGAGCAGAAGGGCGATTCATTACTGGAGACAGCGCAACACAATTCGTCAACAGTCAATGATTCACTCCGAACTCTGCCATTTGTGTTGCTAGTCTCCAACCTACATATATATGTGTGTGTATGTCTGTGTGTTAGTGTATTTGTGTGTGTGTGTGTGTGTGTGTGTCTTTGCGTGTAGCCGTAGAAAGTAGAAAATAATAAATCATAAAAGCGAAATTTTGTGCAGAAACTAAAGTTACAAGGAACAGGGTGTGACAGTTATACTTAATAGAATTTTCACCTGCTTGACGGTGTTACATGGCATGCAGTTTTGCAGTATGTGTGGAATCTAGTCTGCATGTCAGCTTGTCAGCTTGCTTCTAGGATGGCCTGTGAGCTTATGTACTGCCATTGTGTCTTGTCAGTGAGTGGGGCTGTTGATCACACATGCACTGAAGTGAGGTGAACGATCGGACGAGGCTGTCGAAGTCTCGAAAAGTTTCTAAAAAATGCACTGCAAACAAAATCGTTCTGCTTGTTTAATGTGTTGTCAGCGTCTTGCAGACACTGTGTAAAAATCTCAATTCCTTCCAATGTTTTGAGGAGGTGACCGTTAGGTTGACTGTACAGCACTTCTAAATGAGTATCATCAGTTACAACATCATGCTTCGTAGATAGAAGATTCTCACAAAATGATTTTATGTTACTGTGAATTGAAAGTTACTCTTTGAAGTGTGTTTCAAACATACTTACAGTTGGCGAGTAGTGTTCTGGGATATGTTGCTCGACCTCACATCTCAGTTCTGTAACTTGTTGGAGCCGCTACTCGTCCCATCATATCCCACACTTTATCGACTGGTTACAAGCCTGGAGTACTGGCCAGGGAAGTTGCTGCACGTTTTACAAAGCACAGGGACTTTGGCGAACAGTGTCTGGGCGAGCGTTATCATATCGGAACAACACCTCACCTTCCTATTGCAAGAATGGCAAAATAATGGATCTTACAACATTCTGCGCGTACTGACAACTGCTTAACGTTCCCTCTAGAAACAGCAAAGATGAATGACAATTGTAGCTTGTGGCATCCAGATCATAAAGCTTGGGGGTCAGTGTATCTTGGCCGAATGCTCTCTGCGAGACAGTGCAAATGACCGTCATTTGCATGCAGACAGAATCTACTTTCATCGCTGAAGGCCACGACGCGTCACCCCATATTCCAAGTGATCCTCTTACGGCATCAGTCGATCTGTGTAAATCGATGACGTGTCGTGAGTGGAAGACGAGGTAGAGGTCTGCTTGCCCATTGTCTACATCTACATCATACTCCGCAACCAACCTACTGGTGTGTGGCGGAGGGACTTTCGGTACCATTATCTGGTCCCTCCAACACCGTTCAACTCGCGAATAGTGCGTGGGAACATGATTGTCAGTAAGCCTCTGTATTGACTCTAATTTCTCGAATTTTCTCCTCGTGATCAATACGCGAGACGTATGTGGGGAGAAGTAATATGTTGTCCGACTCCTCCTGAAAAGA